>NC_142441.1:137806060-138109090 GCF_059453495.1 Arachis ipaensis | reverse complement strand
AATGAACTTTTTCAACTATGAATATCATTAAGATCAGAGCTAATTGTATAAAAGGTGGGGTTTAAATATTTTTAAATAATTGTTTAACAACATATATACAAAAAAGAGACATTTGATTATATTGTTAATGAAAAATTATTCAATCTTTTTAAATATAAAATATAAAAAAAATTTAAATTATATGTTATTATTTAAATTATTATTTTAATTTTTTAATTTGTAATTGAATATTTTGAAGACTAATCATATTTATAATAACAAAATATAATTATACAAACAATTATGTTACGTATACATAAAAAATAATTATTTGTACAAAATAAATTTTAAAATATAAAATATATATTAAAAATAAGTTATATATATATATATATATATATATATATATATATATATATATATATATATATATATATATATATATATATATATATATATATACACAAATTTATAATAGATAATTTATACACAAATATATATTAAAAATATTTTTTTTCTTTTTAATTCAATAATGGTAACAAACAAATGTCCTGCCACCGTGTATACTAACCTTCACGTATGCAATGTCGTTAACGAAATGTTAGTCATTTAGACAATAAAACAACATTGATTCGATTTAGAAGCGTTTAAAATACAGATAGGACATTTAAAATATTAAGGATAAATTTGAAATTTACCCTAAATATTTGGGACATAAATAATACTTTACTCTATTTTTATTATAAAAATTATTATGCTATATATATTTTATCCCCACCATCAAAATTTTCTACTATACGAGTTTGCTTCAACCACGGTGAAGATGGCTTAAACAATGACTTTAAAGTCCAACTATCAATGGTCCTGTTGTTACTCAATAAGAAAAAATATACTCAAAAGTAAGTGAATTGAATAATAAAATTAATGATAAATTTTTGCCCAAAAGAAACGTATCTCAACTTTTCATATGCTTGTAAGCGAATACTAAACATTTAAACCACGTACTAATATTTCTCGCACTATTTGAAATAGAGATAACTTAAATGTACTTGTACTAATACTTACGAAAGGCTCGCAAGCGAACCGCAAACACTAATAAAGAATTGTATTTTTTCATACTACTTTGAAACTATAAATCTTTATCTATGTCGAGTTCTTCCCACCAAGATGTCAGGAAGTACTTTCTACTATATATCAAGCTTTAGTGGGTGCTTGAAAAATCGCTTAAAACAATTGTGTAACAAACTTCAATCTTAAAAACATTAGCTCTAAAAAAACTTTGAAGAAATCACAACTTGAAAACACTTAAAAGAGCTACAAAACTCTTTCTTTTACAAGATAATATGTGAAAGATAAATCTTAATCTCTCTTAAGCGAGTGTATGATTGCACATAAAGTTCTATGAGTAACTATATGTTTATCTTTTAAATTGTGATAAAAATCACTTATAAAACTTAAGAATCGAATAATAGGAGTCTCAAACTTTATGGATATTAAGAGTGAGTGAGATATAGTCTAAGAAGTCAAAAATTACATATTTTATAACAAAAATATTTTGTGTATATAAAAATAAGTCCATTTATATTTTTGTTTAAATATATACATTATTTAATTTATATTTAATATATATTTTATACTACTAATTTGAATATTAATTTTTTTTATAACGAGTAAATTAATTTTTTAAATAAACTTTTAAAAAAAATCACTTTTTCTAAATTTTAACTTCATAGAAATGATTTAATTTAAACCTATAAACTCTATTATTTGAAAAGTAAGTCTGAAAACATTTTTTTAAACATAATTTGATTAGTTTCTTTTGCAAAAGATAGATAAACATGGAAAAAGGCAAAAACAAGAAGAAGAAACTGACGAGGTTGGGTTTCGTCTGGAGGGAACATAACCATTTATATAAGGAACAGCACTTTTTTATTTTTTACTTTTATTTTTTCCCCGCGTAGCTTTGCTTGCGAGGTTGTCTTCGTTTTCTGCAATTCTCAATTCACAAAGCCAAAAAATAATAATAAAAAGCACCCTGCAACTCACCACTTAATTAAAAGGCCAAAAATTATAAAAGAGCACATCAACAGTCTCTGTTGTTATTGTTATTATTGTTACAGTTTTTATTTGTTAAGTGTCCCTTCCTTCTTCTTTTGGATCGGATCTGAGGTTCATGTTCTACGGACTAGAAGAGCAAAGACACACACCAAACTGAAGTTGTTTCACTTTCTTGACAACTTGTTCTATAGCCATGGAGCAAGGTTTCTTCTTCTGGCATAACATTGCAGTGTCTCTCCTTTGATGATAAGGTTCGTGTTCTTTCTTTACCTTTTTTTTTTTTGTGGTCTCTCTTTCTCTCTCTCCTATCTGTATGTCTTGGTGTGTACCCTTTTGCTTCCTTTCTTTTTGGGGTGGCTTATAATAGCTGTTCCTGCAGTGGAATCAAAGAAAAAAGCTGAAGCTAGTTTCTGGATATTTTAACACGCTTTAACTTCGGTTTTATTTGTTTTAGTTTCTATTGGCATCAGGAGAAGGCGTTGGACTTGTCAAGTTATGGTTCTGTTTTGTTCATGTTGACCAGAGAAGAAACCGGGTTTTCTTGGTAAAACTTGTCCAAGTCTGAAAACCTTGTTTTTCTCGAAGCCTTTTATAGGTTTTCTTATGTATTTTTTTTTTTCCCGATGTTTTCTTTTGGGTTATAGGTTTTGCAGTTGTCTGAATTCTGAACTTTTCCCCCAATTTTCGGCATTTGGATTTCATTTTGCTTCATTTCAATGCTTTTTATTTCAACAAACATCGCAAATTGTTGCTATTTAGAGAATTTCGTAACTGGTAGTTTTGTTAATTTACTGGGTTGCATTTGATTTTACAGCAATTTAAGAATTTGTTGATGGAGTCCGCTGTTGATGAAATTGAGTCTTTGCCAGAGGTTCAGAATTTAGTTTCTGGGGTAGATCATGATCCTCCTTCGACATCTGGGACTCCGAATTCAACTGCTCCTCATACTTTCGGCCTCAATGACACAGTTGAGAGTTGCTTAGCGAAGAACATTGTCACAATGGAAAAGAAATTGTGCATCAAACCAAAGTTTGAAGATGCCAAGAATTATGATTTGAGCAGCCAAATGGAATCTGGGAAACACAAATCTGGTGCATTGAATGGAGTTGCTGATCAATCGGAGATTACTTGTTGTCCGAGCCCTCAGAAGAGTTTCTATTCAGAAGCCAAACAAAGCTCTACAATTGCTGGAGCCAGTGAATGTGTAAGTGTTGATAAGTCTGTTGAAAGCGGAGAAGCTGTGAATTCGGCCGAATTCAATGAGAGCAGGAAGAGCAGCATCTGTAGAGGGAGTACAGGAAGTGATGTTAGTGATGAGAGCAGCACCAGTAGCTTCAGTAGTGCTTTGTATAAACCCCATAAGGCAAATGATATAAGATGGGAAGCAATTCAAGCTGTCCGAGCTCGGGATGGAGCTTTGGAAATGAGGCATTTCAGGTTGTTGAAGAAATTGGGGTGTGGAGACATAGGAAGTGTATATCTAGCTGAGTTAGGTGGCACAAGGGCTTGTTTTGCTATGAAAGTAATGAACAAAACGGAGCTGGCGAATCGCAATAAGCTCCAGAGGGCTCAAACGGAGAGAGAGATATTGCAGTCTCTTGATCATCCTTTTTTACCAACTTTGTATACTCACTTTGAGACAGAGACATTCTCTTGCTTGGTAATGGAGTTTTGCCCCGGCGGGGATCTGCATGCACTCAGACAAAGACAACCTGGGAAGTATTTTTCCGAGCATGCTGCCAGGTTGGCAATTCCTTATTCTTTTCTGCATTCCACCCTGCAATTAGTCTTTAGTATATTCCTTTGATTTTTCAATGCAAATGTTCTTTGGAACTAGGATGGAAACTAGAATAATGATCATAAGATGATGAGAGGCCATCAGTGACTAATACAAATGATCATTTCACACTTTAAACAAAACATGGCCTATAAGATTTTCAAGTATCCAAGATATTTGTTTTCATGTATATGGAAATTCTCATGTTTTTTCGACTCTGTTTAAGGATGTCTCCCAAACTGGCTAGAAATGGGCTTGGTTTGGTAAATTTTTTTTTTTTTTTTTGAAGAGGTGCAAGCTCTTCATTTTGTGTTTGATAAATAAAACGACCATATACTTGTGCTTTCAGCTTTGAAAAGACATGGATGCTTTTGAAAGCATTTAAAGAAGAGTTTTTTAAAGTTGGCTTGTGCTTATCAAAATTAAAAAATCTAACATAACCTCATATATTAATAAATATCCAAATTTACTCTTATATGTGTGTCTATTGTAGTTTTTTAAATTTTAAGTGTTATTTCATCAAACACAATTGTTCTTGTTTGTGCTTATTAAAAGTCATCTTTAATTTGATTTACCAAATATATATGGACTTTTAGAAAGTTATCTTTCAAAAGCCCCCTTTGATAATCTACTTTCGAAAAGTAAAAGTTTTTCAAAACCAAACCTTAGGCTTGCTTGCATGTACTACCATCATAGTTTTAGTTATTTCTTCATCCTTCTCTATAATTGTACAAGATACGTTAGTGTTTATTCGTCTTGCATTACAAGCCACCATTTATTTTGTTAGCCTTCACTTCAATTCTTGTGAATGCTGTCTTTCCTTTTGATTTACAATTCTTTTTGAAAGGCTAAGAACAATCTGATGTTCTTCGCATGCTTGGTGAGCTGGTGGAAGTCGGTTCAAAGTCCGAAGTCCTATTCATCATGTTGCAAATTGATGCATTTTCATACAAAGTATCAAACATTTCATACTAATTATACTCTTTCTATTAATCTGCACTGTGCAGGTTTTATGTGGCAGAAGTTCTCCTTGCTTTGGAGTACTTGCACATGCTTGGAATCATCTACAGAGACCTTAAACCGGAAAACGTGTTGGTGAGGGAAGACGGTCATATAATGCTGTCGGACTTCGATCTGTCTCTAAGGTGTGCAGTCAGTCCTACTGTTGTAAAGTCCACAAACTCTTTCTTGGAAATGAAAACCTCAGGATATTGTGTTCAGCCGGCCTGCATTGAGCCGACTTGCGTGATGCAGCCGGACTGCATCCAGCCTTCATGTTTTACGCCGCGCTTTCTTAAAGGGAAGTCGAAGAAGAAAGAAAAGAAGTCAAAACAAAAGAATGATGTGCATAATCAGGTGACCCCTCTCCCTGAGCTCATCGCCGAGCCCACGAATGCGAGATCAATGTCATTTGTAGGAACACACGAGTACTTGGCACCCGAAATAATCAAAGGTGAAGGACATGGTAGTGCTGTAGACTGGTGGACGTTTGGGATATTCTTGTATGAGCTTTTGTTTGGTAGAACACCATTCAAAGGCTCAGCAAACAGAGCAACTCTGTTTAATGTTGTTGGCCAGCCCTTAAGGTTCCCAGAAACCCCTACAGTAAGCTTTGCAGCCAGGGACTTAATCCGGGGTTTACTCGTGAAAGAGCCGCAGAATCGGCTGGCCTATCGACGCGGAGCGACAGAAATAAAACAGCATCCGTTCTTTCATAATGTTAACTGGGCGCTGATCCGCTGTGCGAGTCCTCCAGAGGTGCCAAGGCAGGCCATGAAGGCCCTCGCAGCGGAAAAGCCGCCTGGTGTCAAGCCTTCTGGTAACTATTTAGATATTGATTTCTTTTGATCCTAATGTCTGTTTTTTCCTTCTTTGGGATAGTTTCTATCTTTTACTTCGTGTTGTTATGTCTCCTTGGTTCCTTTCAATTTGTATAAAAGGATGCAACTCTTTCCCCGCGATGATCAAAGCTTGTAATTTGTCCATGATAAACTGCTGTAAGAAACTCCAAAACGCATTCAGCTAAGGATCAAAGTTTCTATTCTCTCGCATAAAGTAAACACTCACATGCAGTTAGTTGTTTTCATGTAAAATTGATAGTTGAGAACTGTTAGATAAAACTTTAGTTAGAGTTGTTAAATAATCTAACGATTTTCAAATATCAACTTCATATGATGACAACAGGCACGCAAGTTTCCAATTTCATATAATTTTGGTTTTGATTAAAAAAACATAAAAAAAAATAAAAAATAAAAAATTTGCTTTTGACCCATGTCTTTTTGCACCACGAATAGTGTTATTAGTTATTACACACAACCGTCTTACTCTTTGTGCATTGATTCAATTTTTTTTACAATTCAAAATCATTTATATATTATTTAACTAATTTTTTTATTTTTAATTAAAATTTTGTATCATTTTTCTATGTCATTAAACTAAAAATTATGTACAGTTCAAAATTCAGATACTTTTATACTAATAATACTAATAAATCTATTTTTGTTACTTTGTAATAGAAAGAAAAGAAGACAATATGTAACTCTTTCTCTATCATTTTAACTCTGATGAATAAATCTACTTGACAAATTTAATTGGGCTAAAAATAGTACAACTTTAGTTTTTAACTACCCATTTTGGATAAGAACAGATAAAATAAAATGTAAGAAAAGCAAAATGAGAATAATTTGTTGTTAACTTCTTTTATTTTAGGTAATTTATAATTACTTATTAACCTTGGTGGTTACCACTATATATATACACACACAAAACCGTTAACTTCGAATGAAAAATCCCTTTCCTGATTCATCCTTCAATATTTAGAAGCAAAAACCAAACTAAACCGCTATTATTGACGTTACAAGCGAAACAAGCCTCAAATATCATATAATTTCTGGGTTTATCCCTCCTTGCCGATTTTTTTTTCTGCCATTTCGGGCATGAGATTCATGAGAATATTCATATCTTCTAACTGAAAGGAAAAATAGAGTTGATAACCCACAAAAAAGAAATTTTGGAATTTTTTGTGGGTTGTTCAGAACCATGGATGAAGGGTATTATAATTCGAAGAAAACTGATGACATAGGTTTTTGTGACCAGGTACTTGTTTTTTTATTAACCAAACTTTTCTCTACTCAGAAATTTGCTTCTTTTTTTTTATATTTATTTGTTGCTCAATGTTCTCAATGCGAAATGATAGCTTGAGTTATGTTCGGTCTTTCTTTTTCAGGAATACCAAAAAAAAAAACATCCTTAAAAACATCCTTTTAATCAAAGAAAGAATTTATCACTCATTTTTCTCAATCATTTTTTTGTTATTTTATTTTATTCTTCATTCGCTGATTTTGTTGGTATTACTAAATAGGTTGAACAAGGGAAATAATATGAATATTTGTATCACATGTTCAACTATTTGTGTGTATTTGTGGTTTAAAGTGCACGCACGTTTCCTGAGTGCCCATTTTGGCGTTTGTTTATGATGATAATTTTGAATGTTGTTCTGCATATATCTTTCATTTTGAATTATTTCATTCTTTTTGGAGCAATCAGAGGTGAAAATTCACCTGCAGTCTTTGCGTCAGATAATAATTTAGTTAAAGATGAAAACTTACATGTAAATGATTTGATTGAATTATCATCTAACAGTTTTTGAATATCAATCTCTGATAAAAGATAACTGCATGCGAATTTTCACTTATAGTTAAATACAACTGCAGGTGAATCTCAACTTTGTTTTCTATGTAGCAGGGATCTCATGGTGCATTAAGCATATCAAGGTTAAAGTGCATGTCGCTAGGATTGGACTTTAAGGTTGTGATTTTTCTATTTCTGGTTCTTCCATTGAGCATCTTAGGTGTGTACTTGCACGGTCAAAAAATTTCATACTTTTTCAGACCGCTCTGGGATTCTCCTCCAAGGCCATTCCACGAAATCCCTCACTATTACAACGATGATGTGTCGATGGAGTCTCTGTGCAAGCTTCACGGATGGGGGATTCGCGAATCCCCAAGGCGAGTTTTCGACGCAGTGTTGTTTAGCAATGAAATCGACATGCTTACCATTCGATGGAACGAAATGTATCCCTATATCACACAGTTTGTACTCCTTGAATCGAACTCAACATTTACAGGGCTAATGAAGCCTCTGGTTTTTGCTCGAAATAGGAGCAAGTTCAAGTTTGTTGAGCCTCGGCTGACATATGGAGTAATTGGAGGAAGATTCAAGAAAAGAGAAAATCCCTTCGTGGAAGAGGCGTATCAAAGAGTTGCGCTCGATCAGCTTCTAAGGATAGCTGGCATTGAAGATGATGATCTCTTAATCATGTCAGATGTTGATGAGATTCCCAGCGCTCACACAATTAATCTCTTGAGGTGGTGCGACGATATTCCTTCAGTTCTTCATCTTCAGTTAAGGAACTACCTCTATTCTTATGAGTTCTTTGTGGACAACAAGAGTTGGAGAGCTTCCATTCATAGGTATGTGCCTGGAAAGACCAGGTATGCACACTATAGACAGGGTGAGTTGTTGTTGTCGGATGCAGGCTGGCATTGCAGCTTCTGTTTTCGACATATCAGCCAATTCATATTCAAGATGAAGGCTTACAGCCATACTGACCGGGTGCGCTTTTCTCGTTACTTGAGCCCTGAAAGGATTCAAGATATTATATGCAGAGGCGCTGACTTGTTCGACATGCTTCCGGAAGAGTACACATTCAGGGAGATCATCGGGAAGATGGGGCCGATCCCTCATTCCTACTCGGCCGTTCATCTTCCCGCGTATTTGTTGAACAATGCAGATAAGTACAAGTACTTGTTGCCTGGTAACTGCATAAGAGAATTTGGCTAATTCAATATCACAACTTTAATTTCCTTGTATATTGATAGTGTCTTTATTTTAACACACACAAAAAAAGGAAGCTCTAATCGAATGATGTATAGTTATTTTTCATATAGGTCATTCTTTAGAGGATATTCGATCAGAACAGATCGAACAAGCCTGAAAAAAGATACATAGTTCCACAGAAACCACTGTATATTTAACTTCAAATACTTTCTCTTCGGCAATGTATGTATATAGTATATACATATATCCCAATTTATAGATATACTTTACAATCACTCTGGTGGTTTAGTTTATAATTCATGTTTAGTTTTATTGCTTAATGCCCATGATGGTTTGTGTTGAATACTTGAATGTAGATGACTCCTTTTGCGTTTGTTTGTTTACTTTTGTTTTATGAAAGTATCATCAGTTCAAAATATTTATCTAATTTTTTATTTTAACATTTACAAATTTTTAAAGTATTTTTTATTAAAAAATATTATTTTTATACTAAAATTAGTTACTAAAATTAACTACTATATATTTTGTGTAAATACATGAGTAATTAAATTTATTTTTAATATATACTTTACATTTCAATGTATAATAATCTATATTAGTACCTAATTTTAATGTATATGTACATAACTTTTTTCTTAATTAATGTTCATTATGGTGAGGTGAGGTGTTATATATTTTCATAATTTTTATTTCTCTTTAAAATAATTTAACATTGCTCACCATTTTCTCATTTCTATTTCTAATATTCTTCTATCTTTAATTACTTAAACCTAATAAATTTAATTTTTGTTAGCTTAATAAATCTACAATAATTTAAAAAATTACAATTATGATTAAAAATTTATGAAAATTAAAAATAGGAGATATATACTGTACATAAAAGCAAGTATACGGCGTGAGAAAGAATGAACTGGGTGTTATGGCGTGATAGAGTGTTTAAGTATATCCGAAGTAGTAATTGTTCTTGGTGAAGTTCATAAAAGTATTTGTAGAACACATCAGGCTAGAAAGAATGAAATAGGTGTTTCGGCATGATCGAGTGCATATTTTGACCGATTATGATTAAAGATTGCATCGAGCATGTTAAGAATGTCAAAAACATGGTGTATTACAGTAAATATTTGCTTTCGAATTACATTCAATCATTAAACCTTGACCATTTAGAGGTTGTGCTCTAGATTTGATTGGTATGATTCATCCTCCATTATCAAAGAATCATAAGTTTTTCTTGATATCAATTGATTATTTTACTAAGTGGGTAGAAGTGGTTCTTTTGGTCAAAGTTGGTCAAAATGAACTTATTGATTTCATTGAGAAACATATAATCCATCTTTTCGGGATTCCTCAATTTTAAGCAGTAATCAAGGTACCATGTTTACTTACCAACACATTAAAAATTTTGCAGCATAAAAAAATATAACAATGATAACTTCAACTCCATATTATGCACAAACAAATGGTTAAGTTGAGACTGCAAATAAAATTTTGATTAATTTAATAATAAAAGTAAATTGGTAAGAAAATGCGTACTTAGCATGAGATGTTAAGTCAAGTTTTATGGGCTTATCAGAATGATACGGAACGAAACCTGGGATAAATGAAAAATCAAAGAAATGGTCTACTTATCTCAATTTAATTTTCTGATGCAACAGTTAAGGAAATCACTTTATCTTTTTTGTTCACACCCAAGTTTCTCAAAGAAACTTAAGAAATTTTCATTCATCAAAATTGAAAAAAAAAAGGCTACAAAATTTAGAGGTTTTTATATCTTAGTTCCAAAACCCTAATGCATAAGTTCACTAAAATAAAATAGGACAAATCATAATTAGGCTTAAAATAAACAAAAACAAAATAAAATAAAATAAATATAAAATAAGTCCTAAAATAAATACTAATAAAGAATGCCTATTTGATCCAACTTGACTAACGAGAGTTTTCAATGCAACTTGTAAATAGTAAGACATTTGGTTTTCCATAATCGTTAACTATTGTTTTAGCTAATTCTTGATGCATCTTCTGAACAAATGATTTAGTCATATTTGTAAAACCTTATTTATTCTCTTAGTTGTTGCTCTTGTAATTGGAGCAATTGGCATATGATAGTTCTTAGTTTGTCCCACAGAGCTCGTATCATTCCCTCCCTCCTGAAATGATTCGTCCTCGAATATGCATCCAAATTAAAAGGAGATAGGTGTTGAGGAAATTATCAATATGTCCATGTTTAACTGCGACGAGTGGATGAGTGCACTCTCTTCATGTTGTTGATGGCTATGCCGGAGAGGACAGGGGGAGTTCTTTATTTTGTGTTACTTTCTAGAGTTGCTTGTCTGATTTAGATATCTTTTTCTGTTTGCTCCACTCTACTGTGTTGAGCTCTTTTGTTTTCAAAAAAAAAGGAGATAGGTCAGAGACATTAAAACTAGCAAACATATTACGCTCACCTAAAAGGTCAATCTTGTAAGTATTGTCATTGATCATTTCTAGCACCTAAAATGGACCATCACCCGTAAGGTCTAACTTGGATTTTCTTTGAGTAGAAAATCTCTCCTTTGTCAAATGAACCCATACCCAATCACCAAGTTCAAAGACAAGATGTCTTCGACTTTTATTCATCCTTTGAGCTGTCAACCTATTTTTCTTTTCAATCAACTCACGTGCTTTCAAGTGTATTGTCTTAACATTTTCATCTTAACCTTCTGCATCCAAGTTAACAAGATCACTCAAAGACAAATATAACAAATCCAAAACAGTTAAAGGATTAAAATCATAAACAAGTTCAAAATGAGAAAAATTTGTGGAAAAATGAATAGTCCTATTATAAGCAAACTCAATAAAAGGCAAACAATCTTCTCACGTTTTCAAATTCTTACCAACAACAGCATGCAATAAGGTCCCTAGTGTTTGATTTACCACTTCAGTCTGACTACCAGTTTGAGAATGATCAGTAGTAGAGTATAATAATTTTGTGCCCAATTTACCCTACAACATTTTCCAAAAATGACTCAAAACTTGTGTCACGATCAGAAACAATAGTTTGGAGAACACCATGCAAGCGCATAACCTCTCTAAAGAACACATCAGCAATGTTTGTTGCATCATCACTTTTATGGCATATAATGAAATGAGACATTTTGCTAAATCTCTCTACCATAACAAAAATACTATCTCTATCTTTTTCTAATTCTAGGCAAATCAAGAACAAAATTCATAGAAACATCAACCCACAGATGCACAGAAACAGGTAAGGGAGTATACAAACTATGTGACAAAGACTTAGATTTAGTCTGTTTACATGCAAATATTTAGCACAAAATTTTTTAACATCCCGACGCATGTGTGACCAATAAAATGTTCAAATAACATATCTAAAATCTTATGCACACCAAAATAACTCATCAAACTCCCATTATGTGATTTTAGAACAAGTAAGTTTCTAATAGAACAAGCAGGCACACAAATTCTATTACCATGAAACAGAAAACCTTAATGTTTATAAAATTTGTTAAATATACCATGTTCACAAGAGGCATAAATATTAGTAAAGTCAGAATCAGTTGTATACAACTCTTTTAAAATCTCAAATCCTAATAACTTAGAAGTAAGTATAGTAATCAAAGCATATCTCCTAGATAAAGCATCAGCAACTATATTTTCTTTACCATGTTTAAATGCAATTACATATGGAAATGCCTCAATGAATTCTACCCCTTTAGTATATCTTTTATCAAGCCTACCTTATCCCTTTAGGTACTTCAAAGATTCATGATCCGTGTGATCACAAACTCCTTAGGTAATAGATAGTGTTGCCAAACCTTCAAAGTTTAAACCAAGGCATATAATTCTTTATCATAAATTGAATATTTACGTTGAGCTAAATTCAACTTTTCACTGAAGAAGGCAATAACTCGCTTTTCCTACATCAAAACAGCGCCTATATCAATCCTAGAAGCATCACATTCAATCTCAAAAATTTTATCAAAGTTAGGTAAAACAAGAATAGGAGCAGAAGACAAAGATTTTTTGAAGTAAGAAATGCAATTTCTTATTTCTTTTCCGATTTAAACCCAACATCTTTTTTTATAACTTCTGTGAGAGGTGTAGCAATAGTAGAAAAAATTTTCACAAATCTCCTATAAAACCCAGCTAAATTATAAAAACTTCTTACCTCAGAAGCATTCTTAGGCATTGGCCATTCACGAATAACCTTCACCTTTTTCTCATCAACCTCAATTTCACTCGCACTCATAACAAAACCAAGAAATACAATACAAAAAGTGTGCTTTTTAAGATTGGTATATAATTTTTCTTTGCGAAGCACTTCCAAAATAGTTGAAACATGTGATAAGTAATCATCCAAACAAGTGCTATAAATGAGAATATCATCAAAATAAACAATAACAAATTTATCAAAAAATTCTCGCAAAACATGGTTCATGAAATGCATAAAAGTACTAACTGCATTAGTTAACCCAAAAGGCATTACTAACTACTCATATAACCCATGTTTTCTTTTAAATGCAGTCTTGCATTCATCCTCTTATTTCATTCTAATTTGATGATATCCACTTTTCAAATCAATTTTAGTGAATATGCATACATCATGTAATTCATCATGCATGTCATCTAACCTAGGGATAGGATATCGATACTTTACCGTAATCTTATTGACTGCACGACAATCCACATACATTCGCCAAGTACCATTCTTCTTTAGAACTAACAAAACTGGTACAGGACATGGGTTCATACTCTTCATGATGTGACTTTTGGCTAGTAATTCCTCCACTTGTCTTTGAAGTTCCTTTGTCTCCTCAGGGTTATTCCTATAGGCTGGTATATTAAAATTGTTAGTTCCAGGAAGAAAATCAATTTGGTGCTCAATTCCTCATAATGGAGGCAAATCACTTGACACGTCAGTAGAAAAGACATCTGCAAATTCCTACAACAAAGAGACAAAATAATTTGGCAACTTTGGATTAAGTTCAGTTTAAATAACAAAATGTCTCGAAATCGAACCATAATCATAGCTCTCTTGCCTACTAAAGTACTCTTTAAATATATTTCTTTTACAAAGAAACACAATTTTCTATCAACTCTCTCATTTTTTTTGGAGTAATTACCCAAATCAGTCCCCAAGAATTTTAAAAGTGGACATTTTAGTAACCAAGAAAAATTAATACACAAATCAATCTCCAAGATTTTACTCCGACAGACAAATCGGTCCTCAGTTCATTTTCCGGCAGAGTAATTATCCAAATCAGTTCCCAAGAATTTTAAAAACGAACATTTTAGTCCTTAAAGAAAATTAATATACAGATCAATTCCCAACTTTTTTTCCATCAGACATAAGAGTCCTCTATCCAAAAAAATAAGATAAAATTATTATTATTATTATTATTAATTTATTTTTTTGGATAGAGGACTGTTATGTCTTATGAAAAAAAACGTTGGAAATTAATCTGTATATTAATTTTTTGGGACTAAAGTGTTCGTTTTTAAAATCCTTAGGGACTGATCTGGGTAATTACTTTGCCGGAAAATGAACTGGGGACTGATTTGTCTGCCGGAGTAAAACTTTGGGGATTGATCTATGTATTAATTTTTCTTGAGAACTAAAATGTCCATTTTTAAAATCCTTGGGGACTAATTTAGGTAATTACTCTTTTTTTTGTATTCACACTATTCTTATGACATGTATTCTTTTCTTTCTTTTCACTCACCTTTAGGTTTTTTGCTAAATTCTTTTTTTTCATAGTCTCTTTTCTCTCATATTTTTCTTTTACCTCACATCCCATGTTGTTTTTGGTATCGTATTGAAGTTTTAATTGATCAAGATAAACCTCTTTAGGTGATAATGGAGAAAGAGTGATCTTACGACCACTAAAATAAAAAAAGAACTGATTCATGTAACCAACATGGAATGCTCGACAGCCGAACTACCAAGGCCTTCCTGATGGGTGAAAATCAGATTCCACACCAGAACTCACCGACAAGTGTAATCAAGTAGTAATTACTCACATGAGTGAGGTCGATCCCACAGGGATTGATGGATTGAGCAATTTTAGTTAGGTGATGAATTTAGTTAAGCAAACAGTTGATGATTTGAGTGAATTGTAATCAACAGAAGCTAACTTACATGAAAATAAAAAGGAGAAGGGAAATTGACAGAATCTAAAGTGCAGAAAATGTAAATTAAGCTGAAACTTAAAGTGCAAGTAATGTAAATGACTGAAACTTAGATTGCAAGAAATGTAAAGGGCTGAAGCTTAAAGTGTAAGAAAACTAAATGACTGAATCCAAATTGCTGAGAAATGTAAATTGCTTGAAGTGTAAAAGGGATTTGGGTGCTAGGATTCAGAATTTAACAAGAAAATGTAAATCAAAGCAAATCAGAAAACTATCAGATGAAAGGATTCAGTCCAGTAGTAAAACAGGAATGAAAATTGCTTGAAGAAACAAACAGCAAGAAAACTTGATTCAATTATGAATTCTTAAAGATAAATTGAAGATTCAAGAAGAGAAATGAGATTAGAAAGCAGATCTAGATCTCAATTGCTCTCTTAATCAAACAGAAAGGTAATTGCAGAAGAAGAAAATAAAAACAGAAAGCTAAACTCAGATCCAATCCTCAGAACAATTAAGAAGAGAGGTGAAGGATGATTCTCAGAGTTAGAATCAATGGAGCTCTTCAATCTCAATTCAAATTCTAAGAACAGATAGTAGAAGTTGCAGAAGAAAAGAAAATGAAAGCAGCAAATGAAATTAGATCCAATTTCTTAATTCTCGGAATTATGCAAAAGAAGAATAAGGATGAATCTCAGATCAAGAATTGAAACAGAATTTCTTCAATCTCAATCCAAAATTCAAAACAGAAAGTAGAAGTTCCGAAGCAAGAACAATAAGAAAGAAAACTCATATCTCAATCCCAATTCCCAAATTCAAAATGAAAGCTAAAATCAAAACTAAAATTGAGCTAAAAGGTAAAATTTAAAAGTCAGCAAAAAGGTAAAAAGCCCCCTCTACAAATCAAATGAACTCCTATTTATACACTTTCTAATTTTGGTTTTTAGGATTTGGAGTGGGCTTTTCAAATTGGTGAAGAAGTGGATCCAAGATAGAATTTTCATTAAAATTGGACCCGGGTGCTAGCTCCAGTGGAGCGCTCAGTTAGGTTAGTGAACTGAGCGCTACACATGCTCCTTGTCATGCTTCCTTGCGCCAATTTCCTCAGCACTCATGGTGCTCAGTTAGGTAAGGCAACGCAACGTTCCTTGCCTTGGAGTGAGGCTCCCTCTTCGAATCTTGCTGACTTCATTTGCTAGCAATTTCCTTGTGAAGCATAGCGCTCAGTTGGAGTAGAGAATGTAGTGCTACATGCTTTGGATTGAGGCTCCCACTTTTGAGCCCTGGCTCTTTCATTTTGGGACAATTCCCTTGTAATGTAGCGCTCATTCTATGCCTTGTGTGCATGGTTTCGATTCCTAGCTGCTTCATTTTTGAGTGTTGCTCCTTGCTTTTCTTTGTGCCAAGCCCGAAAAAGGTAAATGAGTTAACGTAGCGCTCTTGATTTTGAGTGCTGGTGCCTTGTTAATTTGGTATCCCTTGAGCGCTTAGTTTGAAGTTCCAACCTAGCGCCCTTGCTTTCTTGCTTGGCCTCTCCATACTAGCGTTCATTCTTTGAACGCTCCACTCAATTAGTGAGCGCTATGCTTGGCCTTGTTCCTTGATTGAGCGCTACGCTTTAATGTCTTGGGTCACGCTTTTAAAAGCGTGGCCTAAGGTCCAAAGCGTGCTCTAAGATTCCTTTTTCCTTTTTTTCATCATTTCTTCACCTACAAGTAATCAAAACAACCAATCAAAGCATCACCAAATTCACAAGATTTCTAAATCATTCAAAAACCAACTAATTCTAGCTTAAACCTCATGATTTTGTGGCAAATAATTGATGGTTGATTGAATTGACATAACCATGCAAATCCACTCAAAATCACTTACTTATAATGCAAGAAAGTGCATAAAACCTAATGAAACAAGTGAAAAATGCTTGAAAAGCTAGCATAAGATGACTTGTCATCACAACACCAAACTTAAATATTGCTTGTCCCCAAGCAAGCACTCAACATAAGAAGAAATGAAATCAAACAGAGAAGCATATATGTCCTTATTTAGAAGATAATTGAACTTGGTTCATGGGGTTTTATGCAGACAAATGTAGCTCAATTATTCTTAGCTATCTGATATGAAATGTTTCCTTAAAGGTTCACTAGAGTTGCTGCTATGCTGCCTTACTTTTTGACTGATCCCTATTAGCTTTTTCTTTCTTTCTTTTGCTTAGAAAGCTTATTTATTAATGAAAGCTTGGTGGCAAGTGTTGCAGCAGCCTTTTGGCTTAGTTTTTGCTCAACACTTCTTCACCACAGACGCTTGGCTCACAATTTTTTCCTAGGAACATTGATGCCCAGAATCTCTTTGGATTACTAAATGTTTTGTAACTAGGTTGCTCTTGATAATGGACTTTTGGTTGGCAATCCCAGATTAGTTAATCAAAGTGGCCAAGTTTTAAAATAATCCTCAGAACCTAATTGTCCAAGCATATCCTAGTACAAAAGCACCACAGGCATATGTCCTAGGGTCCAAGCTATTGGTGTCTAGCGTTATTGTTTATTCCTTTGCCAATTCTTGGCTTTTCTTTTTCTTTTTCTTTCTTGTTTTGCTTCCTTCTTAAGGGATATTCATTAATAAAAGGCTTTATAGCAGCAACCTAATTCATACTTCAAGGAACATTTTATTATGCAACTTTTATTATTGAGCTAATCATTAAATTAAACAAGTACCACCACTGAATTCCATTCTAATTTCTATAACATTGGACAATCACTTTCTTGTTTCAAACATTTTTCTTTTATTCATGTAGAAGGGAAACAAAACAAAATTTAAGCAAATGATTGATAACAAGCACAATGCAGGCTAGCATTTTTGGCAAACATTTTCACTTACACCTAATTGAACACTTCAGCAAGACATATAGGAATCCCCAAGTTAAAATACTTCAAAGCAACAAGGATTAAGTGTCAATACAACCTGTTGGGAATGTCTCTCAACTTTTCTTTCTGTCATCATTATTTCTCTCTGTTGTTCCTCCTTTGGATGATGATGCAGAACCCTTTCACAGATTGAATGTTTTCCTGCATAATCCTTAAAAGTTGCTTGTTTCTCAAGCCCTTAGGCAACTGGTTAGTATGCAAGATTTGCTTGAAGGCTTTTGAACTTATTTTTGGTGTGTGAACACCAAACTTAGTTTCTTGCCAATGTTTCTTATACAACCAGTCAACCACATATGAAACCTTGTGCCTTTGTTGAAGGTCATAAAACTAAAAACTAGAAAATAGACAATGGTTAAGTAAGTTTCTTGATTGTTTGGAGCTAGTAATCATTTATGCAGAGGGTTAAAATGTGTTTTAGTTTAAGATTTTTGGTGGAACACCAAACTTAGCATCCTTCATTCTCCCTTAATTTGTTTTGGTGTGCAACACCAAACTTAGCTCCTTACAATACAGATAAGACTACTCAACCTATTTATTGAAATAGTTGGAAAAAGAAAACTACCTCTGGTTGGGTTGCCTCCCAACAAGTGCTCTTTTAATGTCACTAGCTTGACATCCTTCATTCTTTGATCATGGAAGCTGAAAATCATGTTGCCTTAGATTTTCTCCTCTCACTGTGAGCTTCTTTTTCTCTATCTCTTCTTGTGAAACTTCTCTGTGGTGTTTTTCCTGGATAATGGCTTCTTTTTCCATAGTTTTCTCACTTTCCTCTATGATTGCCTTCCACTTCTCCCACTTTGTAGCTTTTTCGTTGTCTTTTGGGTTGTCTTCAGTGGCTCTGGAGAAGGTATTTGCTCTCTTCTCACTCAGTTCTGAAATGTGTTTAGCCATTTGCCCCATTTGTCTTTCAAAGTTTTTGAGTACTACTTCTTGGTTTTTGACTGCCAGGGCTTGATTGTTCATGAGTTTCTCCATTATTATCTCTAGATTAGAGATTCTTTGAGAGCATGGAGTTGGTCGTGGTTGTGTGAAATGAGATGGTTGATGGAAGTTGTTTTGGGAGAATTGTGAAGTGTGATGGGGTTGGAAGTATGTGTGTTGTGGTAGTGTGTGATGGCTTTTGTTAGTAGGGGTATGGTTATGCTTGTTTGTGATGCTGAGGCTGTTATAATTGAAGTTCCTTGGTCCTTGATTTTGGTGCTCATCCCACCTCAAGTTAGAATGAGTCCTCCAGGATGGGTTGTGCGCATCACCATGAGAATTGTGTTGGAACGAACTTGAGGTGTTATTTAGAGATTGCACTTGCTCAGGGCTTCATTGCTCATAGTTGAATGCCCCAAAACCTTTTTCAGATTGATTCCACCTATGTGAGGTTTAAGATTGGCCTTGTGCATTTACTACAGCAATTTGCAGCCCATTGATTTTCCTGACCATCAGCTCCATTTGTTGCTGAAGTTGTTGGTGCATCTGCTTGTTTTGGGTCATGATTGCATTTACTCCTTCAAGTTTCATCACTCCCTTCTTTTGTGTGAATGATTGCACTTCTGCTTCCAGCTTACTGATTTTCTGGGGTGGGTTATTGTTGGCCACATCCTCTAGTGAATTAGAGGGATTCTCTTCCATCTCTTGCTTCTCTTCTCAACCTTCAAAGTATCTTAAGATCGAAGGGTGTGAAGTCATTGCTTCTTCCTCCTGGCATAAATTCAGAAACACAAACAGAGCACTCTGTAGCTTGAGTGTAGTTAGGATTAGTAGAGACAAAGTCTCAAACAGTTAAGTGTGCTTATCAAAAACAAAGAAAAACAAAGAAAAATTGCTTAATCTAGACCACCACCTTACTCAATCATTGTCAATCTAGATCAATCCCCGGCAACGGCGCCAAAAACTTGATGGGTGAAAATCAGATTCCACACCAGAACTCACCGGCAAGTGTACCGGGTCGCATCAAGTAGTAATTACTCACATGAGTGAGGTCGATTCCACAGGGATTGATGGATTGAGCAATTTTAGTTAGGTGATGAATTTAGTTAAGCAAACAGTTGATGATTTGAGTGAATTATAATCAACAGAAGCTAAATTGCATGAAAATAAAAGGGAGAGGGGAAATTGACAGAATCTAAAGTGCAGAAAATGTAAATTGAGCTAAAACTTAAAGTGCAAGTAATGTAAATGACTGAAACTTAGATTGCAAGAAATGTAAAGGGCTGAAGCTTAAAGTGCAAGAAAACTAAATGACTTAATCCAAATTGCTGAGAAATGTAAATTGCTTGAAGAGTAAAATAGATTTGGTTGCTGGGATTCAGAATTTAACAAGAAAATGTAAATCAAAGCAAACCAGAAAACTATCAGATGAAAGGATTCAGTCCAGTAGTAAAACAGAAATGAAAATAGCTTGAAGAAACAAACAGCAAGAAAACTTGATTCAATTATGAAATTCTTAAAGATAAATTGAAGATTCAAGAAGAGAAATGAGATTAGAAAGCAGATCTAGATCTTAATTGCTCTCTTGATCAAGCAGAAAGGTAATTGCAGACGAAGAAAATGAAAACAGAAAGCTAAACTCAGATCCAATCCTCAGAATAATTGAGAAGAGAGGTGAAGGATGATTCTCAGAGTTAGAATCAATGGAGCTCTTCAATCTCAATTCAAATTCTAAGAACAGATAGCAGAAGTTGCAGAAGAAAAGAAAATGAAAGCAGCAAATGAAATTAGATCCAATTTCTTAATTCTCAGAATTATGCAGAAGAAGAACAAGGATGAATCTCAGATCAAGAATTGAAACAGAATTTCTTCAATCTCAATCCAAAATTCAAAACAGAAAGTAGAAGTTCCAAAGCAAGAACAATCAGAAAGAAAACTCAGATCTCAATCCCAATTCCCAAATTCAAAATGAAAGCTAAAATCAAAACTAAAATTGAGCTAAAAGGTAAAATGTAAAAGTCAGCAAAAAGGTAAAAAGCCCCCTCTACAAATCAAATGAACTCCTATTTATACACTTTCTAATTTTGGTTTTTAGGATTTGGAGTGGGCTTTTCAAATTGGTGAAGAAGTAGATCCAAAATAGAATTTTCATTGAAATTGGACCCGGGTGCTAGCTCCAGTGGAGCGCTCAGTTAGGTTAGTGAACTAAGCGCTACACATGCTCCTTGTCATGCTTCCCTTGCGCCAATTTCCTCAGCACTCATGGTGCTCAGTTAGGTAAGGCAACGCAGCGCCCCTTGCCTTGGAGTGAGGTTCCCTCTTCAAATCTTGCTGGCTTCATTTGCTAGCAATTTCCTTGTGAAGCATAGCGCTCAGTTAGAGTAGAGAACGTAGCGCTACATGCTTTGGATTGAGGCTCCCACTTTTGAGCCCTGGCTCTTTCATTTTGGGACAATTCCCTTGTAATGTAGCGCTCATTCTATGCCTTGTGTGCATGGTTTCGATTCCTGGCTGCTTCATTTTTGAGTGTTGCTCCTTGCTTTTCTATGTGCCAAATCCGAAAAAGGTAAATGAGTTAACGTAGCGCTCTTGGTTTTGAGTGCTGGTGCCTTGTTAATTTGGTATCCCTTGAGCGCTCAGTTTGAAGTTCCAACGTAGCGCCCTTGCTTTCTTGCTTGGCCTCTCCATACTAGCGTTCATTCTTTGAACGCTCTGCTCAATTAGTGAGCGCTATGCTTGGCCTTGTTCCTTGATTGAGCGCCACGCTTTAATGTCTTGGATCACGCTATTCAAAGCGTGGTCTAAGGTCCAAAGCGTGCTCTAAGATTCCTTTTTCCTTTTTTTCATCATTTCTTCACCTACAAATAATCAAAATAACCAATCAAAGCATCACCAAATTCACAAGATTTCTAAATCATTCAAAAACCAACTAATTCTAGCTTAAACCTAATGATTTTGTGGCAAATAATTGATGGTTGATTGAATTGACATAACCATGCAAATCCACTCCAAATCACTTACTTATAATGTAAGAAAGTGCATAAAACCTAATGAAACAAGTGAAAAATACTTGAAAAGCTAGCATAATATGACTTGTCATCACTCCCTAATAATAAATGACAAGCTTGCATTGACACAACATCACATAATATCACCTGCCTGTCAACCTTTATCTCACCAGTGTTATTCAACCACAGCAATGTATATGGTTTAGGATGTTGAACACATGTCAAACCCAATTTCTCCACCATAATAAGCGTACTAGCTACATTAGTCCAACTCTCTCTATCAATAATCGAACTGCACACCTTTCCACCTACTAAATATCTAGTGTGAAAAAGGTTTTGGCATTACTCTAGGCTATCTTCTTTCACCTGCAAATTCAAAGCACGCCTAACAACAAGAGATTCACCGTGGACTGCATACTCAATATCACTATCAGAACAATCCCTTTGAATGTGGAATAATATCATTATCAGAGTGATCACCTTGATCAGAATCAAACACAATATCACTTTTTCTAATAACCACCATCCTCATATTCGAGCAATCACTAGCATAATGACCCAAATCATGACACTTGAAGCATTTAATATCTCTATTCCTAGAGGTAGCAGAAGAAGAAGAGTTAGAATTACCTTTCTTCTTTGTAGCACTAAATAATTTCCTCTTGGATTTAGTACCCTTGGTCTTTGTTGTGTCATCACTACGAGAATCTGTGTGAACCTACCTTAAATTAGCATGAGACAATTCCTTTGGTACTCTTCTTTGTTGTTGCCTCTCCACTTTCATTGCCATACTGACTAAATCTTCTATCTCCACATAATGATGTAACTCTACCACATCAGTAATCACTCTATTCAAAACAACTAATCAAAGCATCACCAAATTCACAAGATTTCTAAATCATTCAAAAACCAACTAATTCTAGCTTAAACCTCATGATTTTGTGGTAAATAATTGATGGTTGATTGAATTGACATAACCAAGCAAATCCACTCCAAATCACTTACTTATAATGCAAGAAAGTGCATAAAACCTAATGAAACAAGTGAAAAATGCTTGAAAAGCTAGCATAAGATGACTTGTCATCACTCCCTAATAATAAATGAAAAGCTTGCATTGACACGACATCACACAATATCACCTGCCTGTCAACCTTTATCTCACCAGTGTTATTCAACCACAGCAATGTATATGGTTTAGGATGTTGAACACATGTCAAACCCAATTTCTCCACCATAATAGGCGTACTAGCTACATTAGTCCAACTCTCTCTATCAATAATCGAACTACACACCTTTCCACCTACTAAATATCTAGTGTGAAAAAGGTTTTGGCATTGCTCTAGGCTATCTTCTTTCACTTGTAAATTCGAAGCACGCCTAACAACAAGATATTCACCGTGGACTGCATACTCAATATCACTATCAGAACAATCCCTTCGAATGTGGATTAATATCATTATCAGAGTGATCACCTTGATCAGAATCAAACACAATATCACTTTCTCTAATAACCACCATCCTCATATTCGAGCAATCACTAGCTTAATGACCCAAATCATGACACTTGAAGCATTTAATATCTCTATGCCTAGAGGTAGCAGAAGAAGAAGAGTTAGAATTACCTTTCTTTTTTGTAGCACTAAATAATTTCCTCTAGGATTTAGTACCGTTGGTCTTTGTTGTGTCATCACTACGAGAATCTGTGTGAACCTACTTTAAATTAGCATGAGACAATTCCTTTGGTGCTCTTCTTTGTTGTTGCCTCTCCACTTTCATTGCCATACTGACTAAATCTTCTATCTCCACATAATGATGTAACTCTACCACATCAGTAATCACTCTATTCATAACAACCAATCAAAGCATCACCAAATTCACAAGATTTATAAATCATTCAAAAACCAACTAATTCTAGCTTAAACCTCATGATTTTGTGGCAAATAATTGATGGTTGATTGAATTGACATAACCATGCAAATCCAGTCCAAATCACTTACTTATAATGCAAGAAAGTACATAAAACCTAATGAAACAAGTGAAAAATGCTTGAAAAGCTAGCATAAGATGACTTGTCATCACTCCCTAATAATAAATGACAAGCTTGCATTGACACAACATCACATAATATCACCTGCCTGTCAACCTTTATCTCACCAGTGTTATTCAACCACAGCAATGTATATGGTTTAGGATGTTGAACACATGTCAAACCCAATTTCTCCACCATAATAGGCGTACTAGCTACATTAGTCCAACTCTCTCTATCAATAATCGAACTACACACTTTTCCACCTACTAAATATCTAGTGTGAAAAAAGTTTTGGCGTTGCTCTAGGCTATCTTCTTTCACCTGCAAATTCAAAGCACGCCTAACAACAAGAGATTCACAGTGGACTGCATACTCAATATCACTATCAGAACAATCCCTTCGAATGTGGAATAATATCATTATCAGAGTGATCACCTTGATCAGAATCAAACATAATATCACTTTCTCTAATAACCACCATCCTCATATTCGAGCAATCACTAGCATAATGACCCAAATCATGACACTTGAAGCATTTAATATCTCTATGCCTAGAGGTAGCAGAAGAAGAAGAGTTAGAATTACCTTTCTTCTTTGTAGCACTAAATAATTTCCTCTTGGATTTAGTACCCTTGGTCTTTGTTGTGTCATCACTACGAGAATCTGTGTGAACCTACCTTAAATTAGCATGAGACAATTCCTTTGGTACTCTTCTTTGTTGTTGCCTCTCCACTTTCATTGCCTTACTGACTAAATCTTCTATCTCCACATAATGATGTAACTCTACCACATCAGTAATCACTCTATTCAAAACAACCAATCAAAGCATCACCAAATTCACAATATTTCTAAATCATTCAAAAACCAACTAATTCTAGCTTAAACCTCATGATTTTGTGGCAAATAATTGATGGTTGATTGAATTGACATAACCATGCAAATCCACTCCAAATCACTTACTTATAATGCAAGAAAGTGCATAAAACCTAATGAAACAAGTGAAAAATGCTTGAAAAGCTAGCATAAGATGACTTGTCATCACTCCCTAATAATAAATGACAAGCTTGCATTGACACGACATCACACAATATCACCTGCCTGTCAACCTTTATCTCACCAGTGTTATTCAACCACAGCAATGTATATGGTTTAGGATGTTGAACACATGTCAAACCCGATTTCTCCACCATAATAAGCGTACTAGCTACATTAGTCCAACTCTCTCTATCAATAATCGAACTACACACCTTTCCACCTACTAAATATCTAGTGTGAAAAAGGTTTTGGCATTGCTCTAGGCTATCTTCTTTCACCTGCAAATTCAAAGCACGCCTAACAACAAGAGATTCACCGTGGACTGCATACTCAATATCACTATCAGAACAATCCCTTCGAATGTGGAATAATATCATTATCAGAGTGATCACCTTGATCAGAATCAAACACAATATCACTTTCTCTAATAACCACCATCCTCATATTCGAGCAATCACTAGCATAATGACCCAAATCATGACACTTGAAGCATTTAATATATCTATGCCTAGAGGTAGCAGAAGAAGAAGAGTTAGAATTACATTTCTTCTTTGTAGCACTAATTAATTTCCTCTTGGATTTAGTACCCTTGGTCTTTGTTGTGTCATCACTACGAGAATCTGTGGGAACCTACTTTAAATTAGCATGAGACAATTCCTTTGGTGCTCTTCTTTGTTGTTGCCTCTCCACTTTCATTGCCATACTGACTAAATCTTCTATCTCCACATAATGATGTAACTCTACCACATCAGTAATCACTCTATTCAAAACAACAAATCAAAGCATCACTAAATTCACAAGATTTCTAAATCATTCAAAAACTAACTAATTCTAGCTTAAACCTCATGATTTTGTGGCAAATAATTGATGGTTGATTGAATTGACATAACCATGCAAATCCACTCTAAATCACTTACTTATAATGCAAGAAAGTGCATAAAACCTAATGAAACAAGTGAAAAATGCTAGAAAAGCTAGCATAAGATGACTTGTCATCACTCCCTAATAATAAATGACAAGCTTGCATTGACACGACATCACACAATATCACCTGCCTGTCAACCTTTATCTCACCAGTGTTATTCAACCACAGCAATGTATATGGTTTAGGATGTTGAACACAAGTCAAACCCAATTTCTCCACCATAATAAGCGTACTAACTACATTAGTCCAACTCTCTCTATCAATAATCGAACTACACACCTTTCCACCTACTAAATATCTAGTGTGAAAAAGGTTTTGGCATTGCTCTAGGCTATCTTCTTTCACTTGTAAATTCGAAGCACGCCTAACAACAAGATATTCACCGTGGACTGCATACTCAATATCACTATCAGAACAATCCCTTCGAATGTGGATTAATATCATTATCAGAGTGATCACCTTGATCAGAATCAAACACAATATCACTTTCTCTAATAACCACCATCCTCATATTCGAGAAATCACTAGCATAATGACCAAAATCATGACACTTGAAGCATTTAATATCTCTATGCCTAGAGGTAGCAGAAGAAGAAGAGTTAGAATTATCTTTCTTCTTTGTAGCACTAAATAATTCCCTCTTTGATTTAGTACCCTTGGTCTTTGTTGTGTCATCACTACGAGAATCTGTGTGAACCTATTTTAAATTAGCATGAGACAATTGCTTTAGTGCTCTTCTTTGTTGTTGCCTCTCCACTTTCATTGCCATACTGACTAAATCTTCTTTTTCCACATAATGATGTAACTCTACCACATCAGTAATCACTCTATTCAAAACAACCAATCAAAGCATCACCAAATTCACAAGATTTCTAAATCATTCAAAAACCAACTAATTCTAGCTTAAACATCATGATTTTGTGGCAAATAATTGATGGTTGATTGAATTGACATAACCATGCAAATCCACTCCAAATCACTTACTTATAATGCAAGAAAGTGCATAAAACCTAATGAAACAAGTGAAAAATGCTTGAAAAGCTAGCATAAGATGACTTGTCATCACTCCCTAATAAAAAATGACAAGCTTGCATTGACACACATCACACAATATCACCTGCCTGTCAACCTTTATCTCACCAGTGTTATTCAACCACAGCAATGTATATGGTTTAGGATGTTGAACACATGTCAAACCCAATTTCTCCACCATAATAAGCGTACTAGCTACATTAGTCCAACTCTCTCTATCAATAATCGAACTACACACCTTTTCACCTACTAAATATCTAGTGTGAAAAAGGTTTTGGCATTGCTCTAGGCTATCTTCTTTCACCTGTAAATTCAAAGCACGCCTAACAACAAGAGATTCACCGTGGACTGCATACTTAATATCACTATCAGAACAATCCCTTCGAATGTGGAATAATATCATTATCAGAGTGATCACCTTTATCAGAATCAAACACAATATCACTTTCTCTAATAACCACCATCCTCATATTCGAGCAATCACTAGCATAATGACCAAAATCATGACACTTGAAGCATTTAATATCTCTATGCCTAGAGGTAGCAGAAGAAGAAGAGTTAGAATTATCTTTCTTCTTTGTAGCACTAAATAATTTCCTCTTGGATTTAGTACCCTTGGTCTTTGTTGTGTCATCACTACGAGAATCTGTGTGAATGATGAGCGGATATTTTATACGCTTTTTGGGGTTAATTTCATATAGTTTTGAGTATGTTCTAGTTAGTTTGTAGTCTATTTTCATTAGTTTTTAGGAAGAATTCATATTTCTAGACTTTACTATGAGTTGTGTGTTTTTCTGTAATTTCAAGTATTTTTCTGGCTGAAATTGAAGGAGCTGAGCAAAAATCTGATTCAGGCTGAAAAAGGACTGCTGATGCTGTTGGATTCTGACCTCCCTGCACTCAAAGTGGATTTTCTGGAGCTACAGAACTCGAAATGGCATGCTTCCAATTGCGTTGGAAAGTAGACATCCAGAGCTTTCCAGCAATATATAATAGTCTATACTTTGCATAAGGATAGACGACGTAAACTGGAGTTCAACGCCAGTTCTCTGCCCAATTCTGGCGTCCAGCGCCAGAAAAGGATCAAAAGCTGGAGTTGAACGCCCAAACTGGCACAAAAACTGGCGTTCAACTCCACAAATGGCCTCTGCACGTGAATTGCTTAAATCTCAGCCCCAGCACACACCAAGTGGGCCCCAGAAGTGGATCTCTGCATCATCCATCATAGTTTACTCATTTTTTTTGTAAACCTAGGCTACTAGTTTAGTATTTAAACAACTTTTAGAGACTTATTTTGTATCTCATGACATTTCAGATCTGAACTTTGTACTCTTTGACGGCATGAGTCTCTAAACTCCATTGTTGGGGGTGAGGAGCTCTGCTGTGTCTCGATGAATTAATGCAAGTATTTCTGTTTTCTATTCAAATACGCTTGTTCCTATCTAAGATGTTCATTCGCGCTTAACTGTGATGAAGGTGATGATCCGTGACACTCATCACCATTCTCAACCCATGAACGTGTGCCTGACAACCACCTCCGTTCTATATCAGATTGAATGAGTATCTCTTAGATCTCTTAATCAGAATCTTCGTGGTATAAGCTAGAATTGATGGCGGCATTCATGAGAATCCGGAAAGTCTAAACCTTGTCTGTGGTATTCGAGTAGGATTCAAGGATTGAATGACTGTGACGAGCTTCAAACTCCTGAAGGCTGGGCGTTAGTGACAAACGCAAAGGAATCAAGAGATTCTATTCCAACCGGATCGAGAACCAACCGGTGATTAGCCGTGCTGTGACAGAGCGCGTGAGCATAGTTTTCACTGGAAGGATGGAAGGTAGCCATTGACAACGGTGATCCACCAACACACAGCTTGCCATAGGAGACGTGCGTGCGTGAACAAGAAGACAGAGGAAAGCAGAGATTCAGAAGACAAAGCATCTCCAAAACTCCAACATATTCTCCATTACTGCATAACAAGTAAACTTTAATCCATGCTCTCTTGTTTATTTGCAATTCAACTGATAAACATAACTGACTTCCTAACTAAGATTTACAAGATAACCATAGATTGCTTCAAACCAACAATCTCCGTGGGATTCGACCCTTACTCACGTGAGGTATTACTTGGACGACCCAGTGCACTTGCTGGTCAGTTACACGGAGTTGTGAACCGTGGTTTTGGCATCATGTTTTTGGCGCAATTTCCAGGGAAATAAAGAGCAATGAACTTTACATAATTAAAGTGTAATCACGATTCCGCGTACCAAGTTTTTGGCGCCGTTGCCGGGGATTGTTCGTGTTTGGACAACTAACGGTTTATTTTGTTGCTTAGATTAGGAAAAATTTCTCCTTTTTTTTGTTTAGAGTCTCTTATTATTGTCTTGTTAAAATTTTAGAATCCTTATTTTCTTTTTAAAATCTTTTTCAAAAAAATAAATTTTCTACTAAATTCTGTGCCAAACTTTAAGTTTGGTGTTTTCTTGTTAATTTTTCTTAAAATTTTCGAAAATTTATTTTGGTTTTCTAAAAAAATTTTAAGTTTGGTGTTCGTCCTTCATGTTCTTGTGTTCTTGTGAGTCTTGAAAGTGTCCTTGAGTTTTTCTTGTGTCTTGATCTTAAAATTTTTAAGTTTGGTGTTCCTTGGTGTTTTTCCTCCAAAATTTTCGAAAATAAGGAGCATTAGATCTAAAAATTTTAAATCTTGTGCTATCTTATTGTTTTTCTCTTTCCTCTTAAAAATAAAAAATATCTTTTCTCTCTATTTTAAAAACAATTTTTCGAAATATATTTCTAAAAATTCAGATTTTTATTTCAAAATTTAAAATTTTTTTTTCAAAATCATCATATCCTTTTCAAAACTTCCTAACCACTTTCTCTCTCCTCAGTTTTTCGAAAATCTTCACTCAATTTTTATTTATTTTAATTTATTTCATTTTCGAAATAAATATATAAATAAATAAATAAAAATATTTCTTTCTATTTTACATCATCTCCCTTTCTCCATCATGGACCTAAGCGGAAATGAACAGTCCAGGAGGACTCTGGGGTCATATTCTAACCCCTCTACTGCTTCATATGGGAGTAGTATCTGCATACCCTCCATTGGAGTTAGTAGCTTTGAGTTGAATCCTCAGCTCATTATCATGGTGCAGCAAAGTTGCCAGTATTCCGGTCTTCCACAGGAAGAACCTACAGAGTTTCTGGCACAGTTTCTACAGATTGCTGATACAGTACATGATAAAGAAATAGATCAGGATTTCTACAGACTATTACTGTTTCCATTTGCTGTAAAAGATCAAGCTAAGAGGTGGTTGAATAACCAACCTAAGGCCAGCATAAAGACATGGAAACAGCTGACAGAAAAATTCCTGAATCAGTACTTTCCCCCAAAATGGATGACACAGCTAAGGCTGGACATCCAAGGCTTTAAACAAGGAGATAATGAATCTCTTTATGATGCCTGGGAAAGATACAGAGAAATGCTGCGAAAATGCCCTTCTGAAATATTTTCAAAGTGGGTTCAGTTAGACATCTTCTATTATGGGCTTGCAGAAGGAGCTCAGATGTCTCTTGATTACTCAGCTGGTGGATCTATCCACATGAGAAAGACAATTGAAGAGGCTCAAGAGCTCATTGATACAGTTGCTAGGAATCAGCATCTGTACCTAAGCAATGACTCTTCCATGAAAGAAGAGGTTAAGACAGCAACTGCTGAACTCAGTCCTGTAAAACAAGCTGCTGAATTCAATCAGCAATTGGACTTTCTAACAAAGCAGTTAGCCGAATTCAAAGAAAGGTTACAAGAGACAAGGATGGCTAATATACATATGGACGAACAGTTTAAGCAAACAAAGCAGCAGCTGTCAAGGCAAATAGCAGAAGAATGCCAAGCAGTTCAACTAAGAAGTGGAAAAACATTAAATACCCCACCTCAAGGCAGCAAAAAGCTAAGAAATGAGCAAACCACCCAAAATTTACCTGAGGACAGTAAGAGCCCAGGGAAAAGTAATTCTGGAACTAAAACGCCAGAAAATTGGTGGAAGGCTGGCGCTGAACGCCCAGACCATGCTCAGGACTGGCGTTCAACGCCAGAAACAAGGCAGGACTGGCGTTCAATGCCAGAAATGGGCAAGGATCTGGCGTTGAACTCCCAAAATGGGCAAGATCTGGCGCTGAACGCCCAAAATGGGCACAGTTCTGGCGTTCAGACGCCAGGAGCAGACAAGGAGCTGGCGTCCAGTTTCACTCCAGCTTCTAACTCTGGCACTCAATCGCCAGTGAGGGATCAGACACACACAAATGCTGATAACAACCCCTCTAAAAAGGCTTCTTCAACCACTTCTGTATGCAATAAACCTGCAGCAACTAAGGTTGAAGAATATAAAGCCAAGATACCTTATCCTCAAAAACTCCGGAAAGAGGAGCAGGATAAGCAATTTGCTCGCTTTGCAGATTATCTCAGGACTCTTGAAATAAAGATTCCATTTGCAGAAGCACTTGAGCAAATACCTTCTTATGCCAAGTTCATGAAAGAGATCTTGAGTCATAAGAAGGATTGGAGAGAAACAGAAAGAGTTCTCCTCACTGAAGAATGCAGTGCAGTCATTCTGAAAAGCTTTCCTGAAAAGCTTTAAGACCCTGGGAGTTTTCTGATACCATGCATATTAGAAGGTAATTGCACCAAGACAGCTTTATGCGATCTTGGGGCAAGCATCAACCTAATACCTGCATCCACTATCAGAAAGCTTGGCTTAACTGAAGAAGTTAAACCAACCCGGATATGTCTCCAACTTGCTGATGGTTCTACTAAATACCCATCAGGCGTGATTGAAGACATGATTGTCAGAGTTGGGCCATTCGCCTTTCCCACTGACTTTGTTGTGCTGGAGATGGAGGAGCACAAGAGTGCTACTCTCATTCTAGGAAGACCCTTCCTAGCAACTGGACGATCCCTCATTGACGTCCAACAGGGGGAAATAACCCTGAGAGTCAATGATGATGAGTTCAAGCTGAACGCTGTCAAAGCCATGCAGCATCCAGACATATCAAAAGACTGCATGAAAGTTGATCTTATTGACTCTTTGGTAGAAGAGATGAACATGGCTGAGAGTCTTGAATCAGAGTTGGAAAACATCTTTAAAGATGTTCAGCCTGATTTAGAGGATTCAGAGGACATGAAAGAGCCTCTGAAATTTCTTCTGGAAGAGGAGAAACCTCCTAAACCCGAGCTCAAGCCATTACCACCATCCTTGAAATATGCGTTTCTGGGAGAAGGTGACACTTTTCCAGTGATCATAAGCTCTGCTTTAAATTCACAGGAAGAGAAGGCACTTATTCAGGTGCTAAGGACACACAAGACAGCTCTTGGGTGGTCCATAGGTGACCTTAAGGGCATAAGCCCAGCTAGATGCATGCACAAAATCTTATTGGAGGATAATGCCAAACCAGTGGTTCAACCACAGAGGCGGCTAAATCCAACCATGAAAGAAGTAGTGCAGAAAGAGGTCACCAAACTACTAGAGGCTGGGATTATTTATCCTATTTCTGATAGCCCCTGGGTGAGCCCTGTCCAAGTCGTCCCAAAAAAGGGAGGCATGACAGTGATTCATAATGAAAAAAATGAACTGGTTCCTACAAGAACAGTTACAGGGTGGCGCATGTGTATTGACTATAGAAGGCTCAATACAGCCACCAGAAAGGATCATTTTCCTTTACCATTCATAGACCAGATGCTAGAAAGAATAGCAGGTCATGATTATTACTGCTTTTTGGATGGCTACTCAGGCTATAACCAGATTGCAGTAGATCCCCAGGATCAAGAGAAAACATCATTCACATGTCCATCCGGAGTGTTTGCTTATAGAAGGATGCCATTTGGGCTATGTAATGCGCCTGCAACCTTCCAGAGATGCATGCTCTCTATTTTCTCTGATATGGTAGAAAAATTTCTGGAAGTCTTCATGGATGACTTCTCAGTATATGGAGACTCATTCAGCTCCTATCTTGATCACCTGAAACTTGTTCTGAAAAGATGCCAAGAGACCAACCTAGTTTTAAACTGGGAAAAGTGTCACTTCATGGTGACTGAAAGAATTGTCCTTGGGCATAAAATCTCAAACAAGGGAATAGAGGTGGATCAAGCAAAAATAGAGGTAATTGAAAAATTACCACCACCTGCCAATGTTAAGGCAATCAGAAGCTTTCTGGGGCATGCAGGATTCTATAGGAGATTTATAAAGGATTTTTCAAAAATCGCAAAACCTCTAAGCAATCTGCTAGCTGCTGACACGCCATTTGTGTTTGACACAGAGTACCTGCAGGCGTTTGAAATGCTGAAAGCTAAGCTGGTCACAGCACCAGTCATCTATGCACCAGACTGGACGTTACCATTTGAGCTAATGTGTGATGCCAGTGATCATGCCATTGGTGCAGTATTGGGACAGAGGCATGACAAGCTTCTGCATGTCATTTATTATGCCAGTCGCGTTCTAAATGATGCCCAAAAAAATTACACAACCACAAAAAAAGAATTACTTGCAGTGGTTTACGCCATTGACAAGTTCAGATCATACTTAGTAGGATCAAAAGTGATTGTGTATACTGACCATGCTGCTCTTAAATATCTACTCACAAAGCAGGATTCAAAACCCAGGCTCATCAGATGGGTATTGCTTCTGCAAGAGTTTGATATAGAAATAAGAGACAGAAAAGGAACAGAGAACCAAGTGGCTGATCATCTATCCCGGATAGAACCAGTGGAAGGGACGTCCCTCCCCTTTCTTGAGATCTCTGAGACGTTTCCTGATGAGCATTTATTTGCCATTCAGGAAGCACCATGGTTTGCCGATATTGCAAACTATAAAGCTGCAAGGTTCATACCCAAGGAGTACAACAGGATACAAAAGAAGAAATTAATTACTGATGCAAAGTACTACTTGTGGGATGAACCCTATCTCTTTAAGAGATGTGTAGACGGAATAATCCGTAGGTGTGTGCCTAGAGAAGAGGCACAGAGGATCCTATGGCATTGCCATGGATCTCAATATGGAGGCCATTTCGGAGGTGAGCGAACAGCCACCAAGGTCCTCCAATGTGGCTTCTATTGGCCCACACTCTATAAAGATTCCCGAGAGTTTGTACGTAACTGTGACAGTTGCCAAAGAGCTGGTAATCTGCCTCATGGTTACGCCATGCCTCAACAAGGAATCTTAGAAATTGAGTTGTTTGACGTATGGGGAATTGACTTCATGGGACCTTTCCCACCATCATACTCAAACACTTATATTCTGGTGGCAGTTGACTATGTATCAAAATGGGTTGAGGCTATTGCCACACCCACCAATGATACTAAAACAGTGCTGAAGTTCCTCCAGAAACATATCTTTAGCAGGTTTGGTGTCCCTAGGGTACTAATCAGTGATGGGGGCACTCACTTCTACAATAAACAGCTTTACTCTGCCATGGTTCAGTATGGAATTCGCCACAAGGTGGCCACTCCATATCATCCACAAACCAATGGGCAAGCTGAAGTCTCTAATAGAGAATTAAAGAGAATCCTGGAACAGACAGTAAATACCCGTAGAAAGGATTGGGCACGAAGCTTGGATGATGCTTTGTGGGCTTACAGGACAGCATTCAAGACCCCTATAGGGACCTCTCCATACCAACTTGTGTATGGTAAGGCATGTCACCTGCCCGTGGAACTAGAACATAAGGCCTACTGGGCAACCAGATTCCTAAACTTTGATGCCAAACTAGCAGGAGAAAAACGATTGCTCCAGCTAAATAAGCTAGAGGAATTCAGATCCACAGCTTTCGAAAATGCCAAGCTTTATAAAGAAAAATAAAAAAAGTGGCATGACAGAAAGCTGTCATCTAGAATCTTTGAACCAGGACAGAAGGTTCTGTTGTTTAACTCTAGACTCAGGCTATTCCCCGGGAAACTGAAATCCCGGTGGAGGGGACCATACGTGATTACAAGTGTATCACCATATGGTTATGTGGAGCTTCAAGATATTGATTCTGATAAGAAGTTCATTGTCAATGGACAGAGAATCAAGCATTATCTTGAAGGCAACATTGAGCAAGAATGCTCAAGGCTGAAGCTAGATTAAAAGCTCAGCAAGGTCCAGCTAAAGACAATAAAGAAGCGCTTGCTGGGAGGCAACCCAGCCATGGGGCAACAATCCTCTAAGCATTTTGCCCTATTTTTATTTTTATTTTTATTTTTATTTTTATTTGTTTATATAAAGTTCACTGACACTAAGGTGAGGAATCATTTACAGAAGACCTCGGCACACAAAACAGAGAAAAAGAGCTCACTGGCAAGAAAACGCCAATAAAAGTGGATTTTGGGCGTTCAACGCCCAAAATAGGCATTCACTGGGCGTTGAACGCCAGTAATGGTAGCAATTTGGGCGTTCAACGCCAGAAATGGGCACCCACTGGGCGTTGAACGCCAGTAATGGCAGCAGCTGGGCGTTGAATGCCCAGGAGAGCAGCATTTGGGCGCTGAACGCCCAAAACAGGCAGTGTTTGGGCGTTCAAACGCCAGGAAGGCAGGGAGGAGCCAAATTCATTTTTTCCACACGTTTTTCCATTCTAATTTCAAATTTTATGTTTCAATGCATGATTTTACATAAACATGTCAAGAACCCTGATTTCTAAATTCCATAATTTCTAAAAACCCTACCACAAAAAAAAATATCAAATGTATTTTAATCCATAAGCACCAGGCATCTTTGCAAATTCAATCTAACTCTTTTCAAAATTTTTTACAAATCTATCTTTTTCAAACTCATCAATATCTTTTTCAAAACCTCCACTTTATCTTTTTCAAAAATTAAATCTATCTTTCTCAAAAATCTTTCATATCCTCTCAATTTTAAACTATATCCTCTCTTATCATATCTTCTATCTTATCTTTTCCAAATAAATCTTTTTATCATATCTTTATCTTTTTTTCGAAAACCCACCCTCCCCCCTTATAAATTTGAGTTCGGCCTCCCTCCTCTCCCATCAACAATTGCACCTAGCTCTCCTTCTATCCCTCTCCTTTCTTTTCTTTTGCTTGAGGACAAGCAAACCTCTAAGTTTGGTGTGTTTATCCGCGATCACTAAGATCATGGCCCCCAAAGGAAAACAACCCACTCCAAGAGGCAAGAAAGAGAGCGTTCCAAAACCACTTTGGAATCAAGGGAAGTTCTTATCTAAAGAACATTCAGACCATTATAACAAAATAATGGGTCTGAGATCAGTGATCCTGGAAGTTAGATTCGATCTGAAAGAAGATGAATACCCGGAGATCCAGGAGCAAATTCGAATCAGGAGCTGGGAAGTCCTAGCTAATCCTGAAACGAAAGTGGGAAGGAACATGGTCCAGGAGTTCTATGCTAATATGTGGCAAACTGACAAGCAGAAACTATTTGGGACTGCTCTCTATGACTATCGGACCGTGGTCAGAGGAAAGATTGTTCATACCCACCCTGACAGGATCAGGGAGATCTTAAAGCTACCTCAGCTGAAGGATGATCCAGACTCCTTCAACAGGAGGATGATGAGAGCAGACAAGGGCCTGGATAAGATTCTAGAGGACATATGTATCCCTGGAGCCAGGTGGACCACCAACACAAAGGGTGTCCCAAATCAACTCAAGAGAGAGGATCTCAACCCAGTCGCCAGAGGATGGCTAGACTTCATTGGGCATTCTCTGTTGCCTACTAGCAATCGTTCTGAAGTCACAGTTAAAAGAGCAGTGATGATCCATTGCATCATGATGGGAAAGGAAGTGGAGGTTCATCAGCTGATTTCAGCTGAACTCTACAAAATTGCTAACAAAAATTCTAAAGAGGCCAGGTTGGCTTATCCAAGCGTGATTTCTCTGCTCTGCAAGGACGCTGGAGTAAGGATGGGAATAACTGAGTATATCTCAGTTGAGAAGCCAATCACCAAAGCATCAATGGAAAAAAAACAAGCACAGGATGATCCCATCAAGAAGAGAGCACAGGAATTCCTCCCAGAGATCCCTCAATCTGAATACTGGGAGTATCTTGAGACGTCTGTTACCAAGATACGGGAAGCTATGGAGCAAATAATAAAAGAACGGAAGGAACACAGTCAAATGCTGACCTATATGTTTAAAGAACAAGAGGAGCAAGGGCGTGACTTAAGGGAATTGAAGCGCCAAAAGTCTTCTCTTGCAGGACCAAGCACCCCAAGGATCAGAGGGACCCCCGTTCCTCCAGAATAAAGGTTGTTAATTTCCAATTTCTGCCTTAACTCTATGACAGTGTCCTTATAGAAGTTTACCTTAGGGGTAATATAGTAGTAATTAGTATCTATTTTGATTTTATCTCTAATTAAGCTATAGTTTATTTTTCTCATCATCAGCAAACATGAATAAAGTAGTAGATCTTTTGAATAAGAGGCAATAAAATTTTGAGTTTTAATAAGAGAAATTCTAATTAGTTAAATGTGGTGGCAATGCTTTCTGTCTTCTGAATGAATGCTTGAACAGTGCATATGTCTTTTGAATTTGTTGTTTAAGACTGTTAAATATGTTGGCTCTTGAAAGAATGATGAACATGAGACATGTTATTGATAATCTGAAAAATCATAAAAATGATTCTTGAAGCAAGAAAAAGCAGCAAAGAACAAAGCTTGCAGAAAAAAAAATTAGAAAGAAAAAGAAAAAGCAAGCAGAAAAAGCCAAAAGCTCTTAAAACCAAGAGGCAAGAGCAAAAAGCCAATAACTCTTAAAACCAAAAGGCAAGGGCAAATAAAAAGGATCCCAAGGCTTTGAGCATCAGTGGATAGGAGGGCCTAAAGGAATAAAATCCTGGTCTAAGCGGCTAAACCAAGCTGTCCCTAACCATGTGCTTGTGGCGTGAAGGTGTCAAGTGAAAACTTGAGACTGAGCGGTTAAAGTCAAGGTCCAAGGCAAAAGGAAGAGTGTGCTTAAGAACTCTGGACACCTCTAATTGGGGACTTTAGCAAAGCTGAGTCACAATCTAAAAGATTCACCCAATTATGTGTCTGTGGCATTTATGTATCCGGTGGTAATACTAGAAAACAAAGTGCTTAGGGCCACGGCCAAGACTCATAAAATAGCTGTGTTTAAGAATCATCACACTGAAATAGGAGAATCAATAACACTATCTGAATTCTGAGTTCCTATAGATGCCAATCACTCTGAGCTTCAATGGATAAAGTGAGATGCCAAAACTATTCAGAAGCAAAAAGCTACTAGTCCCGCTCATCTAATTAGAATCAAAGCTTCACTCAAAAACTCTGAGATATTATTGCTTCTCAACCTATTAGTCTTCTATTTTATTTGTCTAGTTGCTTGATGACAAGCAACAGTTCAAGTTTGGTGTTGTGATGAGCGGATATTTTATACGCTTTTTGGGGTTAATTTCATATAGTTTTGAGTATGTTCTAGTTAGTTTGTAGTCTATTTTCATTAGTTTTTAGGAAGAATTCATATTTTTGGACTTTACTATGAGTTGTGTATTTTTCTGTAATTTCAGGTATTTTTCTGGCTGAAATTGAAGGAGCTGAGCAAAAATCTAATTCAGGCTGAAAAAGGACTGCTGATGCTGTTGGATTCTGACCTCCCTGCACTCAAAGTGGATTTTCTGGAGCTACAGAACTCGAAATGGCATGCTTCCAATTGCGTTGGACAGTAGACATCCAGGGCTTTCCAGAAATATATAATAGTTCATACTTTGCACAAGGATAGACGATGTAAACTGGCGTTCAACGCCAGTTCTCTGCCCAATTCTGGCGTCCAGCGCCAGAAAAGGATCAAAAGCTGGAGTTGAACGCCCAAACTGGCACAAAAACTGGCGTTCAACTCCACAAATGGCCTCTGCACGTGAATTGCTTAAATCTCAGCCCCAGCACACATCAAGTGGGCCCCAGAAGTGGATCTCTGCATCATCCATCATAGTTTACTCATTTTTTTTGTAAACCTAGGCTACTAGTTTAGTATTTAAACAACTTTTAGAGACTTATTTTGTATCTCATGACATTTCAGATATGAACTTTGTACTCTTTGACGGCATGAGTCTCTAAACTCCATTGTTGGGGGTGAGGAGCTCTGCTGTGTCTCGATGAATTAATGCAAGTATTTCTGTTTTCTATTCAAATACGCTTGTTCCTATCTAAGATGTTCATTCGCGCTTAACTGTGATGAAGGTGATGATCCGTGACACTCATCACCATTCTCAACCCATGAACGTGTGCCTGACAACCACCTCCGTTCTATATCAGATTGAATGAGTATCTCTTAGATCTCTTAATCAGAATCTTCGTGGTATAAGCTAGAATTGATGGCGGCATTCATGAGAATCCGGAAAGTCTAAACCTTGTCTGTGGTATTCGAGTAGGATTCAAGGATTGAATGACTGTGACGAGCTTCAAACTCCTGAAGGCTGGACGTTAGTGACAAACGCAAAGGAATCAAGAGATTCTATTCCAACCGGATCGAGAACCAACCGGTGATTAGCCGTGCTGTGACAGAGCGCGTGAGCGTAGTTTTCAATGGAAGGATGGAAGGTAGCCATTGACAACGGTGATCCACCAACACATAGCTTGCCATAGGAGGACATGCGTGCGTGAACAAGAAGACAGAGGAAAGCAAAGATTCAGAAGACAAAGCATCTCCAAAACTCCAACATATTCTCCATTACTGCATAACAAGTAAACTTTAATCCATGCTCTCTTATTTATTTGCAATTCAACTGATAAACATAACTGACTTCCTAACTAAGATTTACAAGATAACCATAGATTGCTTCAAACCAACAATCTCCGTGGGATTCGACCCTTACTCACGTAAGGTATTACTTGGACGACCCAGTGCACTTGCTGGTCAGTTACACGGAGTTGTGAACCGTGGTTTTGGCATCATGTTTTTGGCACAATTTCCAGGGAAATAAAGAGCAATGAACTTTACATAATTAAAGTGTAATCACGATTCCGCGTACCAGTGAACCTACTTTAAATTAGCAAGAGACAATTCCTTTGGTGCTCTTCTTTGTTGTTGCCTCACCACTTTCATTGCCATACTGACTAAATCTTCTATCTCCACACACTGATGTAACTCTACCACATCAGTAATCACTCTATTCAAAACAACCAATCAAAGCATCACCAAATTCACAAGATTTCTAAATCATTCAAAAACCAACTAATTCTAGCTTAAACCTCATGATTTTGTGGCAAATAATTGATGGTTGATTGAATTGACATAACCATGCAAATCCACTCCGAATCACTTACTTATAATGCAAGAAAGTGCATAAAACCTAATGAAACAAGTGAAAAATGCTTGAAAAGCTAGCATTAGATGACTTGTCATCACTCCCTAATAATAAATGACAAGCTTGCATTGACACGACATCACACAATATCACCTGCCTGTCAACCTTTATCTCACCAGTGTTATTCAACCACAGCAATGTATATGGTTTAGGATGTTGAACACATGTCAAACCCAATTTCTCCACCATAAAAAGCGTACTAGCTACAATATTCCAACTCTCTCTATCAATAATCGAACTACACACCTTTCCACCTACTAAATATCTAGTGTGAAAAAGGTTTTGGCATTGCTCTAGGCTATCTTCTTTCACCTGCAAATTCAAAGCACGCCTAACAACAAGAGATTCACCGTGGACTGCATACTCAATATCACTATCAGAACAATCCCTTCGAATGTGGAATAATATCATTATCAGAGTGATCACCTTGATCAGAATCAAACACAATATCACTTTCTCTAATAACCACCATCGTCATATTCGAGCAATCACTAGCATAATGACCCAAATCATGACACTTGAAGCATTTAATATATCTATGCCTAGAGGTAGCAGAAGAAGAAGAGTTAGAATTACATTTCTTCTTTGTAGCACTAAATAATTTCCTCTTGGATTTAGTACCCTTGGTCTTTGTTGTGTCATCACTACGAGAATCTGTGTGAACCTACTTTAAATTAGCATGAGACAATTCCTTTGGTGCTCTTCTTTGTTGTTGCCTCTCCACTTTCATTGCCATACTGACTAAATCTTCTATCTCCACATAATGATGTAACTCTACCACATAAGTAATCACTCTATTCAAAACAACCAATCAAAGTATCACCAAATTCACAAGATTTCTAAATCATTCAAAAACCAACTAATTCTAGCTTAAACCTCATGATTTTGTGGCAAATAATTGATGGTTGATTAAATTGACATAACCATGCAAATCCACTCCAAATCACTTACTTATAATGAAAGAAAGTGCATAAAACCTAATGAAACAAGTGAAAAATACTTGAAAAGCTAGCATAAGATGACTTGTCATCACTCCCTAATAATAAATGACAAGCTTGCATTGACACGACATCACACAATATCACTTGCCTGTCAACCTTTATCTCACCAGTGTTATTCAACCACAGCAATGTATATGGTTTAGGATGTTGAACACATGTCAAACCCAATTTCTCCACCATAATAAGCGTACTAGCTACATTAGTCCAACTCTCTCTATCAATAATCGAACTACACACCTTTCCACCTACTAAATATCTAGTGTGAAAAAGGTTTTGGCATTGCTCTAGGCTATCTTCTTTCACCTGCAAATTCAAAGCACGCCTAACAACAAGAGATTCACCGTGGACTGCATACTCAATATCACTATCAGAACAATCCCTTCGAATGTGGAATAATATCATTATCAGAGTGATCACCTTGATCAGAATCAAACACAATATCACTTTCTCTAATAACCACCATCGTCATATTCGAGCAATCACTAGCATAATGACCCAAATCATGACACTTGAAGCATTTAATATATCTATGCCTAGAGGTAGCAGAAGAAGAAGAGTTAGAATTACATTTCTTCTTTGTAGCACTAAATAATATCCTCTTGGATTTAGTACCCTTGGTCTTTGTTGTGTCATCACTACGAGAATCTGTGTGAACCTACTTTAAATTAGCATGAGACAATTCCTTTGGTGCTCTTCTTTGTTGTTGCCTCTCCACTTTCATTGCCATACTGACTAAATCTTCTATCTCCACATAATGATGTAACTCTACCACATAAGTAATCACTCTATTCAAAACAACCAATCAAAGCATCACCAAATTCACAAGATTTCTAAATCGTTCAAAAACCAACTAATTCTAGCTTAAACCTCATGATTTTGTGGCAAATAATTGATGGTTGATTGAATTGACATAACCATGAAAATCCACTCCAAATCACTTACTTATAATGCAAGAAAGTGCACAAAACCTAATGAAACAAGTGAAAAATGCTTGAAAAGCTAGCATAAGATGACTTGTTATCACTCCCTAATAATAAATGACAAGCTTGCATTGACACGACATCACACAATATCACCTGCCTGTCATCCTTTTTCTCACCAGTGTTATTCAACCACAACAATGTATATGGTTTAGGATGTTGAACACAAGTCAAACCCAATTTCTCCACCATAATAAGCGTACTAGCTACATTAGTCCAACTCTCTCTATCAATAATCGAACTACACACCTTTCCACCTACTAAATATCTAGTGTGAAATAGGTTTTGGCATTGCTCTAGGCTATCTTCTTTCACCTGTAAATTCAAAGCACGCCTAACAACAAGAGATTCACCGTGGACTGCATACTCAATATCACTATCAGAACAATCCCTTCGAATGTGGAATAATATAATTATCAGAGTGATCACCTTGATCAGAATCAAACACAATATCACTTTCTCTAATAACCACCATCCTCATATTCGAGCAATCACTAGCATAATGACCCAAATCATGACACTTGAAGCATTTAATATCTCTATGCCTAGAGGTAGTAGAAGAAGAAGAGTTAGAATTATCTTTCTTCTTTGTAGCACTAAAAAATTTCCTCTTGGATTTAGTACCCTTGGTCTTTGTTGTGTCATCACTACGAGAATCTGTGTGAACCTACTTTAAATTAGCATGAGACAATTCCTTTGGTGCTCTTCTTTGTTGTTGCCTCTCCACTTTCATTGCTATACTGACTAAATCTTCTATCTCCACATAATGATGTAACTCTACCACATCAGTAATCACTCTATTCAAAACAACCAATCAAAGCATCACCAAATTCACAAGATTTCTAAATCATTCAAAAACCAACTAATTCTAGCTTAAACCTCTTGATTTTGTGGCAAATAATTGATTGTTGATTGAATTGACATAACCATGCAAATCTACTCCAAATCACTTACTTATAATGCAAGAAAGTGCATAAAACCTAATGAAACAAGTGAAAAATGCTTGAAAAGCTAGCATAAGATGACTTGTCATCACTCCCTAATAATAAATGATAAGCTTGCATTGACACGACATCACACAATATCACCTGCCTGTCAACCTTTATCTCACCAGTGTTATTCAACAACAGCAATGTATATGGTTTAGGATGTTGAACACATGTCAAACCCAATTTCTCCACCATAATAAGCGTACTAGCTACATTAGTCCAACTCTCTCTATCAATAATCGAACTACACACCTTTCCACCTACTAAATATCTAGTGTGAAAAAGGTTTTGGCATTGCTCTAGGCTATCTTCTTTCACCTGCAAATTCAAAGCACGCCTAACAACAAGAGATTCACCGTGGACTGCATACTCAATATCACTATCAGAACAATCCCTTCGAATGTAGAATAATATCATTATCAGAGTGATCACCTTGATCAGAATCAAACACAATATCACTTTCTCTAATAACCACCATCCTCATATTCGAGCAATCACTAGCATAATGACCCAAATCATGACACTTGAAGCATTTAATATCTCTATGCCTAGAGGTAGCAGAAGAAGAAGAGTTAGAATTACCTTTCTTCTTTGTAGCATTAAATAATTTCCTCTTGGATTTAGTACCCTTGGTCTTTGTTGTGTCATCACTACGAGAATCTGTGTGAACCTACTTTAAATTAGCATGAGACAATTCCTTTGGTGCTCTTCTTTGTTGTTGCCTCTCCACTTTCATTGCCATACTGACTAAATCTTCTATCTCCACATAATGATGTAACACTACCATATCAGTAATCACTCTATTCAAAACAACCAATCAAAGCATCACCAAATTCACAAGATTTCTAAATCATTCAAAAACCAACTAATTCTAGCTTAAACCTCATGATTTTGTGGCAAATAATTGATGGTTGATTGAATTGACATAACCATGCAAATCTGCTCCAAATCACTTACTTATAATGCAAGAATTTGCATAAAACCTAATGAAACAAGTGAAAAATGCTTGACAAGCAAGCATAAGATGACTTGTCATCACTCCCTAATAATAAATGACAAGCTTGCATTGACACGACATCACACAATATCACCTGCCTGTCAACCTTTATCTCACCAGTGTTATTCAACCACAGCAATGTATATGGTTTAGGATGTTGAACACATGTCAAACCTAATTTCTCCACCATAATAAGCGTACTAGCTACATTAGTCCAACTCTCTCAAACAATAATCGAACTACACACCTTTCCACCTACTAAATATCTAGTGTGAAAAAGGTTTTGGCATTGCTCTAGGCTATCTTCTTTCACCTGTAAATTCAAAGTACGCCTAACAACAAGAGATTCACCGTGGACTGCATACTCAATATCACTATCAGAACAATCCCTTCGAATGTGGAATAATATCATTATCAGAGTGATCACCTTGTTCAGAATCAAACACAATATCACTTTCTCTAATAACCACCATCCTCATATTCGAGCAATCACTAGCATAATGACCAAAATCATGACACTTGAAGCATTTAATATCTCTATGCCTAGAGGTAGCAGAAGAAGAAGAGTTAGAATTATCTTTCTTCTTTGTAGCACTAAATAATTTCCTCTTGGATTTAGTACCATTGGTCTTTGTTGTGTCATCACTACGAGAATCTGTGTGAACCTACTTTAAATTAGCATGAGACAATTCCTTTGGTGCTCTTCTTTGTTGTTGCCTCTCCACTTTCATTGCCATACCGACTAAATCTTCTATCTCCACATAATGATGTAACTCTACCACATCAGTAATCACTCTATTCAAAACAACCAATCAAAGCATCACCAAATTCACAAGATTTCTAAATCATTCAAAAATCAACTAATTCTAGCTTAAACCTCATGATTTTGTGGAAAATAATTGATGGTTGATTGAATTGACATAACCATGCAAATCCACTCCAAATCACTTACTTATAATGCAAGAAAGTGCATAAAACCTAATGAAACAAGTGAAAAATGCTTAAAAGCTAGCATAAGATGACTTGTCATCACTCCCTAATAATAAATGACAAGCTTGCATTGACACGACATCACACAATATCATCTGCCTGTCAACCTTTATCTCACCAGTGTTATTCAACCACAGCAATGTATATGGTTTAGGATGTTGAACACATGTCAAACCCAATTTCTCCACCATAATAAGCGTACTAGCTACATTAGTCCAACTCTCTCTATCAATAATCGAACTACACACCTTTCCACCTACTAAACATCTAGTGTGAAAAAGGTTTTGGCATTGCTCTAGGCTATCTTCTTTTACCTGCAAATTCAAAGCACGCCTAACAACAAGAGATTCACCGTGGACTGCATACTCAATATCACTATCAGAACAATCCCTTCGAATGTGGAATAATATCATTATCAGAGTGATCACCTTGATTAGAATCAAACACAATATCACTTTCTCTAATAACCACCATCCTCATATTCGAGAAATCACAAGCATAATGACTCAAATCATGACACTTGAAGCATTTAATATCTCTATGCCTAGAGGTAGCAGAAGAAGAAGAGTTAGAATTACCTTTCTTCTTTGTAGCACTAAATAATTTCCTCTTGGATTTAGTACCCTTGGTCTTTGTTGTGTCATCACTACGAGAATCTGTGTGAACCTACTTTAAATTAGCATGAGACAATTCCTTTGGTGCTCTTCTTTGTTGTTGCCTCTCCACTTTCATTGCCATACTGACTAAATCTTCTATCTCCACATAATGATGTAACTCTACCACATCAGTAATCACTCTATTCAAAACAACCAATCAAAACATCACCAAATTCACAAGATTTCTAAATCATTCAAAAACCAACTAATTCTAGCTTAAACCTCATGATTTTGTGGCAAATAATTGATGGTTGATTAAATTGACATAACCATACAAATCCACTCCAATTCACTTACTTATAATACATGAAAGTGCATAAAACCTAATGAAACAAATGCAAAATGCTTGAAAAGCTAGCATAAGATGACTTGTCATTACTCCCTAATAATAAATGACAAGCTTGCATTGACACGACATCACACAATATCACCTGCCTGTCAACCTTTATCTCACCAGTGTTATTCAATCACAGCAATGTATATGGTTTAGGATGTTAAACACATGTCAAACCCAATTTCTCCCCCATAATAAGCGTACTAGCTACATTAGTCCAACTCTCTCTATCAATAATCGAACTACACACCTTTCCACCTACTAAATATCTAGTGTGAAAAAGGTTTTGGCATTGCTCTAGACTATCTTCTTTCACCTACAAATTCAAAGCATGCCTAACAACAAGAGATTCACCGTGGACTGCATACTCAATATCACTATCAGAACAATCCCTTCGAATGTGGAATAATATCATTATCAGAGTGATCACCTTGATCAGAATCAAACACAATATCACTTTCTCTAATAACCACCATCCTCATATTCGAGCAATCACTAGCATAATGACCCAAATCATGACACTTGAAGCATTTAATATCTCTATGCCTAGAGGTAGCAGAAGAAGAAGAGTTAGAAGTACCTTTCTTCTTTGTAGTACTAAATAATTTCCTCTTGGATTTAGTACCCTTGGTCTTTATTGTGTCATCACTGCGAGAATCTGTGTGAACCTACTTTAAATTAGCATGAGACAATTCCTTTGGTGCTCTTCTTTGTTGTTGCCTCTCCACTTTCATTGCCATACTGACTAAATCTTCTATCTCCACATAATGATGGAACTCTACCACATCAGTAATCACTCTATTCGAAACAACCAATCAAAGCATCACCAAATTCACAAGATTTCTAAATCATTCAAAAACCAACTAATTCTAGCTTAAACCTCATGATTTTGTGGCAAATAATTGATGGTTGATTGAATTGACATAACCATGCAAATCCACTCCAAATCACTTACTTATAATGCAAGAAAGTGCATAAAACCTACTGAAACAAGTAAAAAATGCTTGAAAAGCTAGCATAAGATGACTTGTCATCACTCCCTAGTAATAAATGACAAGCTTGCATTGACACGACATCATACAATATCACCTGCCTGTCAACCTTTATCTCACCATTTTTATTCAACCACAGCAATGTATATGGTTTAGGATGTTGAACACATGTCAAACCCAATTTCTCCACCATAATAAGCGTACTAGCTACATTAGTCCAACTCTCTATCAATAATCGAACTACACACCTTTCCACCTACTAAATATCTATTGTGAAAAAGGTTTTGGCATTGCTCTAGGCTATCTTCTTTCACCTGCAAATTCAAAGCACGCCTAACAACAAGAGATTCACCGTGGACTGCATACTCAATATCACTATCAGAACAATCCATTCGAATGTGGAATAATATCATTATCAGAGTGATCACCTTGATTAGAATCAAACACAATATCACTTTTTCTAATAACCACCATCCTCATATTCGAGCAATCACTAGCATAATGACCCAAATCATGACACTTGAAGCATTTAATATCTCTATGCCTAGAGGTAGCAGAAGAAGAAGAGTTAGAATTACCTTTTTTCTTTGTAGCACTAAATAATTTCCTCTTGGATTTAGTACCCTTGGTCTTTGTTGTGTCATCACTACGAGAATCTGTGTGAACCTACTTTAAATTAGCATGAGACAATTCCTTTGGTGCTCTTCTTTGTTGTTGCCCCTCCCCTTTCATTGCCATACTGACTAAATCTTCTATCTCCACATAATGATGTAACTCTACCACATCAGTAATCACTCTATTCAAAACACCTATAAATCGTTCCATAGTAACGTCGGTATCTTCTTCTATGTTGGCAGTGATCATAAGCATCTCCATTTTTTTTTATAGTCTTCAACAGACTTGGAGTTTTGAGTCAACCGATGTAACTTTTGATGCACTTCCCTGTAGTAGTACAAAGGTACAAATCTCTTCTTCATGAGGCACTTCATATGATCCCAAGTCTCTATAAGGTGATCTTTATTCTTCCGTCTTGTCTTTACTAGTTCATCCCACCAAAATAGAGCATAATCAAAAAACGCAATCGCTGCCAAAAGAACCTTCTTTGCCTTTGAGTAATTATGACAAGTAAAAATTCTTTCCACCATACGTTTTCACTCTAAATAAACTTCAAGTTCATTTCTCCCTTTGAATGGTGGTATTTACATCTTAATGTCATTGATATTACTATCTTGACTTTTGTGTCGATGCGTTGTAGCTCCATAGAGTTATCATCAGAATGTACATGATTCTGACGCCGATTCTTAAAAGTTTCATGTTTAATACTCTTGGACAATGTTTGTGTCACCTCCTGCCTCTATTTTTTCAATTCATTCAAACGATTAGTTAAGTATTGAATGACCTTTTGCATCATCTCCATGTCAACTAAAGTATCTTCTGAGTGAGCTGCCATAACAATGAACCTACAAAAAAACCGTTATGGAAAGGATCTCACAATCACTCTTTCACGTGTTTCACTCAAAAATGAACACTTGTATTTATTCTCAAAATTAGTTTTTATCCTCTATTGAATTTACTATTATTGCCTTTAACCACTCTTAAATCTCTTTGGTTGTTATACTTTAGAAATCAAATAAAAATAAGAAAAATAGAAAAAATCCGATGCAACGATAAGAGGAAAAAGACTGGAAAAAAGACAAAAGACACAAATATAAAGAGATAATAATAATAATAATAATAATAATAATAATAATAATAATAATAGTAAATTATCTAAAGATTTTTTTTGTAATTTTTTATATTTTTTTATGATAATACAATTCTTTTTTTTTTTGTTTTACTTTGCAGAAATGCTACTATTTAAATTTTAAAGATTTTTTTTTGTTTAAGTGTATTGTTGGAAAAGAAAAATAACAAAAATAAGAACAATAAGCTAACTAAAACGACGAACAAAAAGCAAGGAGAAAAACAATGAAAGACAAAAACTCAAAAAGAAAGACAGGTACAGTTCTAAATTCTAATAGAAGAAAAATAAGGAATTAAAAAAAAAAAAAGTAACACAAGAAAGGAGAAAAGAAGATTAGAAGTCTTAGAAGGAAAAACAATAAACAAAGGATACACAAGCTAATCAGCACGAAAGGAACAAAGCTACCAAGGACGAATTGACGATGCGTGACTTTTTTTTTTTTTTTTTTTTTTGTTCTTTTGTGATATTCAAAGGTACCAAAATAGAGACACAGAACCAAAAAAAAAAATGAACGATGTTGACGTATAATTTTTTTTTTTTGTTATGAAGATAAAAAAAATAATATAGATTAATTAATCTAGTATCTGAAATTTGATACCAAATAATACAGAATGAAATTTAGAATAAAATGAAAAAAATTAAAGAAAGAGATTCTTCTATCTTAATTTGATTTTCTCATATAGCAGTTAAAAAGAATCACTTTATTCTTCTCCTGTTTACACCTAAATTTTTCAAAAAAATTCAAAAAATTTTCATTCATCAAAATTAAAAAAAAATGTGGCTACAAAATTTAAATATTTTTATATTTCTTAGTTCCAAAATCCTAATGCATAAGTTTACTAAAACAAAATAGGCCAAATTATAATTGGATCTAGAACAAACAAAAACAAAATAAAATAAACATAAAATAAGTTTTAAAATAAATACTAATAACGAAATGCCTATAATGATTTAGCCATGTTTGCAAAACCTTTTTTTTTATTTTCTTAATTGTTGCTCTTGTAATTGGACCAATTGACATATGACAGTTCTTAGTTTGTCCCATAGAGCTTGTATCATGAAATTCGGAAAGAAAATCCACAAACACGTCCCCTTATAAATTGGTCTATGGCCATGATGCAATGTTACTTTTGAAAATTAATCTTAATAATATGCGAGTGATGAGGCAAGATGATTTGTCAATCGAAGACTATTGGAATACAATGTTTGATGAACTAAATAATTTGGATGGTGAGCGTATTTTAACACTCGACAATCTTATCTGTCAAAAAAGAGTATAGCTCGTGTTTATAATCGACAGGTGAAGGGAAAAGTTTTTTATATTGGTGAATTAGTCTTAAAGACTATTTTACCATATAAAATAAATCGAGGGTTTATAAAAAGTGGTCCCCTAATTGGGAAGGACCTTATCAAGTGATCAAGTTGTATTCAGAAAATGCTTATAAAATTAAATATGTTGATACTGGTGTCGAAGTTAAATCAATTAATGAAAAATATTTAAAACAATATCGATCTCTAGAAGATAATATTTGAAATAAAAGACAAAATGTCGATAGCATAAAGATAACAAAAGTGTAAATGAAAATAAATACAAAGCAATTTGGCTTGACTTGTTCATAGATAGGGCTCCAAAAGTTCTTCTAGGTCGAATATAAGACACACTCTTTTCTCATCAATCGAGGTATAGACAAGAATTTTTTCATGTTCTTCAAGTTGTAACTTCTCGTATTTTTTTTTATCTCAGCTCGAGTGATTTTCATTTCGCATAGTTCTCCGTTAAGGTCTTTTTTTTCTCTTATCAGCTTTGAGGAAAGGACCTCGCAGTAGAGCTTCATCTGTGCGAACTTGAACAAGTTTTTTTTTAAGTTTCTCTCTTCGTCGAACCAGCTGTTCAAGAGTATAGGCTGCATGAGCAACATTTGTTTTGTATTTGTGATAAGTCTTTTGTGAGGATGCATACAAAGCTTCAAGTTGTGTAAATTCTGTCTCGATCTCTGTAATGACTTTCTTGTAGTTAGTAAGCTTGCTGTGAGAGATGAGCAAATTATTAATAATTTTCTTGAATTTCTTCACTTATTCGGAGAAGTTGATAGGTACTCGATACTCAAGAGTTGAGCTCAAAATGTTAGAGAGCAAAATTATTTAGATCATCCTGATTCAGCCACTCATCAACAGTGTGTTTCGATAGATGAAGAAGCCTCTTTAAACTTTCAAGATCTTAGGGAGTTAACTCTTTTGGAAATTAAAATTCTGGTGACTTGTTGATGGATAAAGATTGAAGAGTCACTTCCATTTTATGGGATAAATTAGAAACAACAGAAAGAAGTTCTTTTAAATCAGCTTTTTGAGGGCTAAGAGCTTGGTCCGGTGCATATTGTTTGCATTATTAGTGTGTGTCGACACCAAGATTAGCTTCATCACCAAGGTTTGATGTCTCATTAGCCTGAGGATCAGCATGCGAGGCAGGATTAATATCTTCTTTTGGTTTCCTCTTTGGACTGTTTTCAATGAAAGGAGAAGAAGGGGCTATAACATCGACATCGATTCTTTTAGGAGAAGCTTCATTTTTGATGGTCTGAGCTTTCAAAAAATTTCCTTGTTCCTGTTGGTTTTTAGAATCTGCCTCTTTGACAGGCTGATTGATTTCGTTTTCATCATGCAAATAATGCGACAAGACATGCCCGTTTGATGAGGAGGATGGTGAAGGTTCTTTGTTCTTCTTGTCAGGAGATTTTTTTTGTGGGCGTTATGTTTGAAACTAAGGGTGGCTCTTTAGTGGAATTTTTTACCTGTAATAGTTAAGTTATAAGTGTTGAAAGTTGTGTTAATATTTGGTAACATAATTTAGTGAAATAAAATAGTTAAAGGTTATCGAAATACCTCAATTTCTTGAGTTGGTGAGCTCGAAGAGTTCATAGAATCTGTGGCAGTTTTGTTAGAACTCAAAGTGTTCGAAGAGATAGAGAAATTGCTTGAATTGTAGGAGTGTCCTCTATAGACAAGTCAGCAGTGTAGAAAGTGAGCTCAGAGAGGTGTTTCTTTGTGTGTCCTCATAGAGCTGAGAGAGAGATGAACGAGAGAAGAAGAATGAATTTAGTAAAGATGATTTTGATGAATGAAAACCCTAAAAAAGAATATACAAGCTACAGTACCTATTTATACAATGTACAATTACAGCTGTGATCCTATAATTACAAATCTACCCTCTAACAATATCAAATTTGTTACAATCAGAATTAATAGCAAAATTAGTTATGTGATATCCTCCCGCAAGCTGGGAATGAAAAGGGATGAAAAATGATCAATGATTATTGGTCATGTGATATCCTCCCGCAATCCAAGAATGCCATGAATATCTGTCAGTCCCAGCTTGAGATAGAATTTAGAGAAAGGTCCAAGGGGCAAGGGTTTAGTGAGAACATCTGCAAGTTGTTCTTCACTCTTAATGGGCAACAATCTGGTTAGTCCCATTTGAGCTTTCTCCCGTGTAATATGGTAATCAACCTCGATGTGCTTAGTCCTTTCATGAAAGATAGGATTAGCAGCTAAGTGAAGGGCAGATTGATTATCACAGTAGAGGTTTATAGATTTTGTAAGAGGCAATTTCAATTCAGTAAATAAATTAAATAACCATTGGGCCTCACAAGTTGCAGAAGCAAGAGCTCTATATTCAGGTTCAGTGGACGATTTCGCCACTGTTGCTTGTTTCTTACTCTTCCATGAGACGAGTGCTAATCCATAGAAAAAACAATATCCAGAGACTAATTTTTTGGAATCACTGCAAGACGCCCAATCAGAGTCGGTGAATCCAACCACACTGTTGCCCGAATGAGAAGGAAATAGGAGACCAGTTACTGGACAGCCCTTGAGATACTTCAAAATTCTAATGGCAGCACTCATATGATTCTTCCTGGGCTGGTCAAGGTACTGACTTAATTTTTCCACAGCAAAGCAAATATCCGGTCTTGTGTTGGTTAGGTATAAAAGCCTTCCAATTAATTTTCTGTATTCAACAGAATCAGCTAAATCATCACCATTGTCTTTGCACAATTTGGTAGTATAGTCAATAGGAGTTGAGCTCGGTTTACAATCAAGCAATCCGTGATCCTTCAACATGTCTAACACGTATTTCTTTTTGTAAATAGTAATCCCTTTGGAAGATCTAGCTACCTCCATACCAAGGAAATACTTTAAACCCCCCCTCCCAAATCCTTGATTTTGAACTTGCCGTCAAGAATGTGCTTGATCCTGTTGATTTCTGTCAAATTGTCCCCTGTTAAGACTAGATCATCTACATACACCAAGATGATGGCAATACCGTCATTGTTATGCTTTGTAAATAGAGAGTGATCAAGTCTTGATTGAGTGAAACCTGCCTCATGAAGAACTAAACTCAGTTTGGTGTGTCATTGCCGACTAGCTTGTTTTAAGCCATACAACGATTTCTTCAATTTGCAAACCAAGCCATTACCATTTACCTCAAGACCAGGGGGCAACATCATGTACATTTTCTCATCCAAATCTCCATGCAAGAAGGCTGTGTTTACATTAAGTTGTTTGAGAAACCAGTCTTTTGCAGCAGCAAGTGACAGAACTACTCTTAATGTAATCATCTTAACAACTGGACTAAATGTGACAAGATAATCTACTCCGGCAACTTGGGTGAATCCTTTTGCAACAAGCCTGGTCTTGTGCCTTTCAATTGTGCCATCAGAATGGAATTTGTTTTGAAACACCCATTTGCAACCAATTGGAAATTTTCCTGCTGGCAAAGAAGTGAGTTCCCAAGTTTGGTTCTGCTCAAGAGCATCTAGCTCAGCTTTAATAGCACTTCTCTAACACTGTTGAGTTACAGCATCCCTATAGTGTTTTGGCTCAGGTGTGTTTGTGATGGCTAGAGAGAGGTGTTTGAAACTGTCACTTAAATTGAAAAGAGGCACATGTAATGGATATCTGGGATGAGTAGCTGGAGCAGCAACTGAGTTTATGCAATGATAATCTGCTAAATATGCAGGTGCATGCCTAGTTCGAGTGGATCTTCTAAGGACTGGGCTAGAAGTATCTACTGTGACATTAGCATTATCTTGAATGTTTGAGGAAGATGCAGATGAAGATGTATGATAATTATCATTATTTTGACTGTTTGAGGAAGATGCAGATGGAGATGCATGATTGACACCATGAGATCAAATGCTAAAGTCAGAATCATTTATTTCAAGTACTAATTGTGGAGCATTCTCAGGTGGATCTATGCTATCAGTCCCAAATGTGTATAATTATCAACAGGAGGTGCAGATATATGAGTGATATGTTGATAATTTGGTGATAAATGATGGCTGTAATTAAACAAATCTTCAGATCTATGAGGATTGTTTATGTAATTGAAAGAAATATTTTTCTCGATGGTAATTCTAATAAAAGATAGCCCTTAGTTCCTGCTTGATAACCCAGAAAACAGCATTTTGAAGCCCTAGCATCTAGCTTAGTTCTTTTTGAAGTTAGAGTACTTGCATAGGCAAGACAGCCAAAGGTTTTCAAATGTGAAATATCAGATAATTTTGAATAAAGAACTTCATATGGAGAAGCATTTTTGAGAATAACACTAGGAAAACGGTTGATGAGGTGTACTGTATGCTTAATAGCATAGCTCCAAAAACACTTTGGAATGTTTGAATGAAATATAATGCTGCGGCTAATTTGTAATATGTGTTGATATTTTCGTTCTACAATTCCATTTTGTTGAGGTGTCTCAACACAAGAGGTTTGATGTTCAATTCCATTAGAATTGTAAAAAGAAAGCATCTTAAATTCTGGTCCATTATCTGATCTGATAGCCTTAACAGATTTTTCAAATTGGGTTTTAACCAGTTGAACGAAAGATTTAATTAAGTTTGATGTTTTAGCCTTATGTTTCATCAGAAAAATCCATGTGAATCTACTTTTATCATCAACAACCGTTAAAAAATATTTATGACCATTAGTAGATGCAGTTCCCAAAGGCCCCCAAATATCCATATGAAGCAAATCAAAACAATTGGCTGCCTTACTAGAGCTTAAAGGAAATGGAAGCTTCTTTTGTTTACCAAAATGACAAGCATCACAAGGAATTTTATTGAAATTCAAATCACAATCTGTAAGATTGTATTTCTGTTTCATTACAGCAAGCATATCCTCTGGTATATGACCTAATCTAGTATGCCAAATGTGTGTAAAATATGTGGCATTCAAGCTAATAATAGAATTCATTGAAAATGCAGATGAAAATGCATGTTGTGTTGAAATATCCAATGCATAAAGTCCCTCTGCTGCTCTAGCTACTCCAATCCTCGTCTTTGATGAATCCTGTATCTCACACATTGTGTCAGTTATTTCCAATTTGCATTTTAAATTTGATGTAAGTGATGAAACAGAAATAAGTTTATAGTTAAAGCTAGGTATGTATGATGTGTTGGTAAGATAGAGTGAATCAAAAAATCTAACTGTTCCTATGATGTTGCTTGTGGTGTAGGAGCCATTTGGAAGCCTAACTATAATTGTAGGAATATGATGGTAAGTGTCAAAATCTTGAAGATAATATGATACATGGTCAGTGGCCCCTGTATCAATGATCCAAGATTTTGACTTTTCTGTTTCATCACCACTTCTCTCAGCCAAAACATGTGACTTAAAATGCAATAGTTGAATCACTCGGTTAGTGTTACCTCTCATTGCTGGAGTTTGGCAAACTATTTGGTTGGTGCTGTGGATGGACTGTAATTCATTGCGCTGAAGAAGGGCTAGTAAAGCGATCTTCTAATCTTGAGTGAATTCCAAGCATTGCTCGTCACTTCTTCGCTGCTTCTGATCTGCACTGTCTTCATCAGCATGTTCATCAGTGGTTGCATAATTGAATGTTGCAGCACCACCACTATTATATCTCTCCTTCAGATGTGGTGGCAGACCATGTTTCCTATAACAAACATCTATTGTGTGTCCAAGCTTTCCACAATATGTGCAAATAATTTTTCCTCTACCCGATCCTTTGCCTCCATATGTTCTGCTCTTTCCTCTGCCTTGTCGATTAGCAGCAACAATATCACTCTTAGTAGAATCTGATCCTTTGTTGGAGTTGGTTCCTTGTGGAGATTTGGGTTGTGCAATATTGAGAAGTATTTGAGATTCTTCTCCATGAAATCCAAGTTGCCTTTCTTGCTGTGTGAGCAAGGCAAAAGTAGAATCAAGATTGGGTAGTGGCTCCATCATCATAACCTGTGAACGTATAGTTGAGAATTGATCATTTAACCCCCGTAGAAATTTCACTAGACATCCCTCAGATCTATATGCTCGAATAACTCCAAGACCACAGGAGCATTTTGGAGTGCATTCATAAGCAGGTATTGGCTGAAAACTCTCTAATTCCTCCCATAATGATCTTAATTTCGTGAAATAAGCGGTAATAGAAAATTCTCCTTGCTTGGCAGCATACAATTCTTCCTTCAATTCAGCTATTTTGAACCTATCACCATGATAGTATCTTTTTCGCAATTCACTCCAGATCTCATAAGCTAGATTATTCCACATTACACTTCGTGAAATATCTGGACTCAAAGACAAGTTAATCCAACCTACAGCATAAGTGTTGCAACGTTTCCATTGCCTAAACGAAGGATCAGATTCAAGTGGTTTCTTAATCGTTCCATCCACAAAGTCAAATTTGTTTTTAGATTACAGAGCTAAAGTCAATGCTCTGCTCCAGTCACCATAATTTGAGCCATTCATAACTATAGGAGTTATAGGAATACCAGGGTTTTCAGACAGATGAATAGGACTGGTCTGATCAATGCTTGGGTTTGAGGTTCCATTGTTGCGTCCAAGTTGAGCAGAGAGTTGGTTGAGAAGAGCAGCTACAGATTCGGCACTAAAAGTGCCTGGGTTTGCTGCAGATTCAGCACTAAGAGCACCTGGGTTCATTCCCGATTCTGGGTTGTTAGTATCCATGTTTCAGGATTTGCAGATTTGAGAGTCAATCTACGAGCAACCAAAAAAAATTGAAAAATCACGTCCTAGATCTTCGATCACTCTCGTCACATACCACCTCGATCCATTCCACGCTCACCGCACCATGTAGAAAGTGAGCTCAGAGAGGTGTTTCTTTGTGTGTCCTCATAGAGCTGAGAGAAAGATGAACGAGAGAAGAAGAAGGAATTTGGTAAAGGTGATTTTGATGAATGAAAACCCTAAAAAAGAATATACAAGCTACAGTACCTATTTATACAATGTACAATTACAGCTGTGATTCTATAATTATAAATCTACCCTCTAACAATATCAAATTTGTTACAATCAGAATTAATAGCAGAATTAGTTATGTGATAAGCAGGCTTATCAGTAGGTTCTTGACATGGAGAGTCCTCCTATATATAAAATATATGTTTAAAAAGGAATGTATGAAAACTCATACTAAAGAAGATAAAATAAAAGTGTTTTGAGTTATCTTGCTGGTTTGCTTGACTTTTGGTGAAGCTTTTTGTGTCTTCTTCTTTTTCTGATGTTCTGATGGTTCAGCTTTTCTCTTTGAGGTTTTGGAGGTTGGTACTTCAACGGTACCTGGAAAAAATTAAATCCCTAAACTTTACGGATCCCGATAATCGTTGTCGTTGTCATCTTCCCCTGCAGAGGCGGTGGACTAGGTGCTGATGCCGATACCCCACTAGCAATGTGCATCCGTTCGTTGTACACCGCCATCTGGTCTCCCAAGCGCTCTAGCCGCTTCAACTTCTCTGTCAGCTCCGACCTAATGGCAACAGTGTCTCCCATGCATGCAAGAAGTTCGGTGTACCTCTCTTCAGATTGCTGAACTTGTTGGTGAAGCTTTTGTGTAAGTTTCTGCACCTTCTCGCTCAAATCAACAACTTCCTCGGAATTGGTAGGGCTGGTGGCAGAGGTAAAGGCAGATGAAGCCGCTAATGTGGAGGTGCGAAGGCCATTGACAAAGAATGACCCCAAAACATATACGTGATTCTTGTAGGGCTCAGATGTGGTCTCACGCCAAACCCTATCAAGATCAATGACTGAGACATTGGAGTCGGGGTTGTCCCACTAGTTTGAGATTCCTGGGTCGCAGCCTCCAATCTATACGTGTAGTCTTCCTTTGTAACACACGTTGTAATTAGGATGACAGTTAATTGACTTTAAACCGATTACATTATAAATTTATAATTAATTGAAACTCACGGAATGAGGCGAGACCGCTCATCAACAAATCTCTCCTTACTGTCCTTCAATGTATGGGCCCAAAGTGATCTACGAAAAACAGTTATAAAAAACAGACATGAGAAACAACCGCCATTTTCAATGCACAAAGAGCCAAGAATAATTAAGGAAATGGATAATAAAAAAATCAAATCTTTAGCGCCATGCATGGAGAAATGCGGTTCCAGAAAGACTTTATACACCACGTATGAAAAAAAAAAAACTTAAGAGGCAGTGTCCAAAAAAGGCATGCACTTTGAAGAAGAAGTAGAAGATCAAACCTTTAAAAAATCACTTCGAATGCAATTTTCAAACTCACAGTCAGTTTCGTAAAGCAAACACAAACGCATGCATATGTGAGTTTGTTTCAGAATTACAATTTCAAAATTAAAGTATTCGTTGCCTTATATACTCTCCTGTTCACTCTTCACGTAACTGTTACAATTTCAACCGCCAAGCAGTCAATACCGTTGATTTAAAACCATTATTTGCACATCATGATCTAATTTTATTACTCGGGTCTAGGTACATTTGAAATTTTTCTAAATTTACATCTAATCAAATGTTTTTTAGATAAAAAACAATTATTTGCAAGAGTGAATATACTATAACTAAATACTTATGTCTACATCGTGATATACTTGATTTAATATCTTGTGTAGAGATTAAACTCATTGTAATTTGATCAACTTAGAAGTAGAAAAATTGTTGCGGTGGGTAACCGGAGATTAGTGGGCCGGATGGCGTTGGTTGGCCCAAACGTGTAAGGGAGGTGACTGTCGAGGGAGCCTGAAACTCGGTGTTCCTCCGTCCGACTTGTGCGTGAGAAAGAATGGGGGGTGGTACCTGCAAAGACACTCCGATGCTTAAGTTAGCAAGAGTGGGAGCAGGTTAGAGAGTATTGGAACTTAGAGATACCTGAATGGTGTCAGTGTATTTATAGTGATGAACCAATAACCACCGCTGAAGTAGTGCCACCTTTTTAGGTGGATAACCGTTCCCATATCTTAGGGAGGTTAAGATATGGCTCTATGAAGTGGTTAGAGAGTTTCTAGGGGCAGTTACTCATTCGAATGAGTGTTATCTGCCAGCTAACCCTCGTGTCCGACTTCTTTGGAGCAGGTCGTGTTCAGTACCGACTTCTGGGACGAAGGCTGGTACTGGAGGGGGGCCAACCCTTTGGGTTGGGCTTCTTTGCTTAGATCTTGGGCCCTATTTATTGGGCCAGGGTATGAACAGTGCCCCTACTCGAGCCCAATTTCTTTTTAAGAGTTGGGTTCGAGTATTCAACTCGGGGTTTTGGCCGATTTGCAGGAGGACCGACGTGATGGTTTAGGAACCGACGTGATCTTTCTTGACCTTTCGGTTCTGACAGTTACGTCTAATCAAGCGTCGTGTCCGTTAGGGGTGTGCGTAGGGATTTAATGGCCTTGGTAACGGTGCATCTTCATTAATGACTGCCCCCATTTTACCATTATGCCCCTAACGTTCTTATAAATACTTTCCCACTCTTTCGTTGTTTCGTTTCTGCGATCTTTCAAATTTCCCTTGCATTCGTTCGTGCTGTATTCTTGCGTTTCGAAGGCTTTTACTTCCTCCAGTCTTGGTTTCAGACTTAAAGGTTAGCTTTTTTTTCCCTTTCTGTGACATGCTTTCTATTTGCGTGCCTTTATCTTGTAGGTAGGTTGGTTTGTAGGCTTTAGTTCCGTACCCCTTCCCTTAGAGACCGTGTGTTGATTTTCTTTTTCTTTTGTAGGTTTCTTGTTACCCTTTTTAAGAAAAAGAAAATGGCTTCCGTAGATGCTCTCTCCCAGTGGGTTGATGTTACGGTCCTAGGGGAGGAGCCCTCGGTTGATACTGAATTTATTACCCACCTTCGTACTCACTATAGAATTTGCACTTCTGAAGAAGATGAGCCGAAGTACGAGTTGGTAGTCCCGGGTCCAGAAGACCGGGTTTGCTTCGGGAGGGCCGACGAGACGGCCCCTCATTTCTTTTTTATGTATGAGAGTATGGTCACTCGTTTGGGCGTTTTTCTCCCTTTTTCAGAGTTTGAAATGTCTGTATTGCGTCATTGCCGGGTTGCTCCCACCCAGCTTCACCCCAACTCTTGGGGTTTTCTAAAAATTTATCAATTTATCAGCCAGGCCCTAGAGTTTCCGACTTCTCTGAGGATTTTCTTTTACCTCTTCCACATGACCAAGCCCTTCAGTGGGCTAAATAATAAGCAACAGTGGGTGTCCTTCCGAGCCATACAAGGTCGGAGACTTTTTACCCTTTTTGACGAGTCCTTTCACGACTTCAAGAACTACTTTTTCAAAGTGCAAGCTGTAGAGGGTCACCACCCCTTTTTCCTGGATGATCATTCTTCTCCCCGATTTCCTTTATATTGGCTGGAGGCCTCCCCTTGCGAGAAATATGGTCTGGATGACTTAAATGAGGTAGAAGCAGCCATTGTGGGGTTCCTCCGAGAAGTGTGGGGGAGGGCCCCATACTTGGATACTAAAAAATTTCTCCAGGGGTCGCCGACCTTTGTCCAGTCACAATTAGGTAGCTTTTTACGTTTCTCGCTTATTTCCGACTTGCGATTTCTTTTACCGACTTGTCTGATTTTTAGCTACCAATTTGTTTTTGCAGAGATGGCAAAGAAAAACGCTCAAGAGTCTTACCAGAGGGTTCAGGAGGCCAAGGCAAAGTCTCGAGCCAGATCTGGTGGTGTTAGGGTGGCTGTCTCTCCTTCTCCTCCTCCTCGGAATGTTGGGACTTCCTCCCAACCTATTGTGATTTCTTCCTCTGCCTCCTCTCTGCCACCCCCTTCCGCCCGACCTACTCCCGAACCAGAGCTAAAGAAGCGCAAGACCTTAGAGTCTGGCGTTTCTGGTGAGGCAGACGCTCTTGCGTTTGTCCGGAAGAACATTTATCCTCATGCTCGCATGAGTATGGATGATGTTTCTGTTCGGCACTACCTCACCACTGTGGTTGAGGAGAGTCTCAAGACGGCGGGGGTTTGTGGCAAACTCTTGGATATATTTGAGAAGACTCCCATCAGTTCCTTAGGGACGACCTCGAGGGTCGAGGAGCTGGAGGGTAGGCTTCGCATATATCAGGAGCATGAGAAGGAGTTGGAGGGGGAAGTTACCAAGCTGAAGGAGGAGAGAGACAGCCTCCGGAAGAAGGGGAAGAAGTTGCAAGTCCAATGTAACATGGAGATGGATTTGAGGAAAGCAGCGCAAGCCAGCTACAACAGTTTATTTGCTGATCTTGTGTCTGTAAAGAATGACTTGCTGAATGCTCGGAAGGCCTATACCGAGTTGGAGGACTCTATTGCGGATGGTGCTGACGAGGCTTGGAGGATTTTCAAGGAACAGGTCGGAGTTATTGCTCCTGACTTGGACCTTTCTCCTTTGGACCCTGATAAGATTGTTATTGATGGTGCCATCGTGGATCCTCCTGTCCCCGTGGTGGAGTCTGAGTCTGATTTAAAGACTCGGGGGCAGAGGATCATAGAGTCCCCTCCTCGCTCTAAGGACGCTCCGAGTTCCTCTACCATTCCTCCGACTTCTTCTTCGACTCCTGCTCCTGGCGTTCCCCCTGACTCTGCTGGTGGTGATCCTCTTAGAAAGTGATTTTTGCTATTGGGGCCCGGCCTGTGGGCCCCTCTTTTTTGAACTCTTTATTTATTTTTGGTAGTGTTTGAACAATTTTTTGGCCTTTTAAGGCCGTAAACAAAACACTTTATAATACCCTTTTTGGTAAGGGTTTTGTAGGTTAAAAAATAAGTACCCTTTTTGGATAAGGGTTTTGAGTTACCTTATGTGCGCATGCTTTTTCTGTTCGTGGTTCTTTTGACTCTTCGATCTTTTCTAGAAAAACTTTTCTTTGAGGCTTGCCTGCTTTTCTGAATTTCAAGGCAGCCTTACTATTTTCCTTAGTTTTTCCTTATCTCTTTTTGTTATTCTTTAGTACTCAATTTTGTTTTATTGAGTTTTTCGTGGCTTAGGCTACTTTTGCGATTCATTTTAACTTTACTCGGCTTCGTTTTCCGACTCATGAGTCAGATTGTTTCCGAGTTTATCATGATCGACTTCTATAGCCTCTTTACGCCGATTTGTACCTCGTCGTTTTATCCTGACGACCATCTTGGTCGGTTCATGGGATTTTCACGTTTTGTCGAGCTTAAATCGGCGCGTTTCGTGGAAAGAGAATAAAAAGGGAATTTAAAAGAGATATTTAAGATGAAAAAGATCTTTATTAATTGAGGAGGTACCTTATTGCTACTAAGGGCTTTTGATAATTTATTTCCCTTAGTCCCTACTATGATGCCTCGTTAAAAACCCTTCTCCAGAAAAAACCCTTTGATTCTGGGAAAAAATCATGAAGCTGGGAAAAGAGTACATCAGGGAGTAGAGTTCGCTTTTAACTGTAGTACCTTTTCATATTACAAGCATGCCATGACCTTGGTAACTCGGTGCCGCCTAAGTCGGTCACCTTATAATAGCCCTTTCCTAAGACCTCCTTGACCTTGTATGGTCCTTTCCAATTAGCAGCGAGTTTTCCCTCCCCCGATTTGTTGACTCCAATGTCGTTTCTGATTAAGACTAAGTCGTCAGGGGTGAAACTCCTTCGAATGACTTTTTTGTTGTACCTTGTAGTCATCCTTTGTTTCAACGCTGCTTCTCTTATCTGAGCTTCTTCTCGGACTTCAGGGAGCAAGTCGAGCTCTTCTTTGTGCCCCTGTATATTCCTGATCTCGTCGTGGAAAATCACTCTTGGGCTTTGCTCATTGACCTCTATTGGGATCATGGCTTCTACGCCATAGACTAGTCGGAAGGGTGTTTCTCCAGTGGCGGATTGGGGGGTTGTTCTGTAAGCCCATAGTACTTGTTGGAGCTCTTCAGCCCAAGCTCCTTTCGCATCTTGTAATCTTTTCTTCAGCCCTGCCAGTATGACTTTGTTGGCTGCTTCGGCTTGCCCATTGGCTTGTGGGTGTTCCACTGAGGTGAACTGGTGTTTGATGTTCATGCTGGCTACTAGGCTTCTAAAGGTGGAGTCGGTGAACTGGGTTCCGTTATCTGTGGTAATGGAATAAGGTATCCCATACCTTGTGATTATATTTTTGTAGAGGAACCTCCGACTTCTTTGTGCAGTGATGGTGGCCAGTGGTTCTGCTTCTATCCACTTTGTGAAATAATCTATTCCCACTATTAGGTATTTAACTTGTCCTGGCGCCTGGGGAAAGGGACCTAACAAATCCATTCCCCATTTTGCAAAGGGCCATGGAGAAGTGATACTAATGAGCTCTTCTGGGGGAGCCACGTGGAAATTTGCATGCATCTGACATGGCTGGCACTTTTTTACAAATTCTGTGGCATCTTTCCGTAAGGTTGGCCAGTAGAATCCTGCTCGGATCACTTTCCTGGCCAATGACCTGGCTCCGAGATGATTCCCGCAGATTCCACTATGTACCTCCTCCAACACCTCGGTGGCTCTTGAGGTCGGTACACACTTTAGCAATGGTGTTGATATCCCCCTTCTATAGAGAACATTTTTCACCAGGGTATAGTGTTGTGCTTCCCTTCGGATTTTTTGGGCTTCTTTTTCCTCCTTAGGGAGGATGTCGAATTTTAGGTATTCGACTAAGGGGTTCATCCATCCGAGGTTTAATCCGACCACTTCAAAGACTTCTAGTGTGTCTTCCATTTTTACCACTGAAGGTTCCTGGAGAGTCTCTTGAATCAGGCTTCTGTTATTTCCTCCTGGCTTGGTACTTGCTAGCTTGGATAGGGCGTCTGCTCTGCTGTTTAGATCCCGAGTTATGTGTTTCACCTCGGTTTCTGCAAAGCGCCCCAGGAGCTCCGAGGCTTTTTCCAAGTACCTTTTCATATTTGGGTCTTTTGCCTGATATTCCCCACTTATTTGGGAGGTCACCACTTGGGAGTCGCTGTATACCATCACCTTCATAGCACCGACTTCTTCTGCCAGCTTCAATCCTGCGATCAAGGCTTCGTATTCTGCCTGATTATTTGAAGCTAGGAATTCAAACTTGAGGGAAACTTCTATCTGGGTTCCCCTTTCGTCTACCAATATTATGCCTGCGCCGCTCCCTGCTTTGTTGGAGGATCCATCCACATAGAGTTCCCAGGTAGTTGGTTTGTCCTCTTGATCCCCTGCATATTCAGCAATGAAGTCGGCGAGGCACTGGGCTTTAATCGCCGTCCGAGTTTCGTACTTCAAGTCGAACTCGGAGAGCTCTATTGCCCATTGGACCATTCTTCCTGCAATATCCGTCTTCTGGAGGATTTGCTTCATGGGTTGGTTCGTGCGGACTCTTATTGTGTGAGCCTGAAAGTAAGGTCGTAGCCTTCGAGAGGCTATTACTAAAGAGTAGGCAAACTTTTCTAATTTGTGATACCTTAGCTCAGGGCCCTGTAGAACTTTACTGATGAAATAGATTGGGTGTTGACTGACCTCGTCTTCTCTTATCAAGGCTGCTGAGACAGCCTTGTCTGCCACGGATAGGTATAGGACGAGGTCTTTTCCGGCTATAGGTCGGGTCAAGATAGGAGGTTGGCTCAAAAACTTTTTGAACTCCTGGAACGCCTCCTCGCATTCGGGAGTCCACTCAAACTGGTGTCCCTTTTTCAGTAGGGAGAACAGTGGAAGGGATCTTAATGCTGATCCTGCCAAAAATCTGGAGAGAGCTGCTAGTCGGCCATTCAGCTGTTGGACCTCTCTCAAACAAGTCGGGCTTTTCATCTCTAGGATAGCTCTACACTTGTCGGGATTGGCTTCGATCCCTCTTTGTGTTAGCATGAATCCTAGAAATTTTCCTGCCTCCACTGCGAAGGCGCACTTTGCAGGATTTAGTCTCATCCCGTGCAACCTTAGGGTGTCAAAGACTTGTGAGAGGTCGGATAGGAGGTCAACTTCCTCCTTGGTTTTTACCAACATATCGTCGACATATGCTTCCATTAAGCTCCCTAAGTGGGGGGCAAACACCTTATTCATCAGCCTCTGATATGTGGCTCCTGCATTTTTCAATCCAAATGGCATGACCACGTAGCAATAGTTGGCTCTGGGCGTGATGAATGATGTTTTTTCCTGGTCTGGTTCATACATCGGGATTTGGTTATACCCTGAGTAAGCGTCCATGAATGACAGGTATTGATACCCCGAGCTAGAGTCCACTAGGGCGTCAATACTTGGTAGTGGATAAGGGTCCTTGGGACATGCCTTATTTAAGTCGGTGTAGTCGACGCACATTCTCCATTTACCATTTTGTTTTTTGACTAGCACTACATTGGCTAGCCATGTTGGATATTTGACTTCTCTGATGAAACCGGCTTCTAGGAGCGCCTGCACTTGCTCTTCTACTACTAGGGCTCGCTCTGGGCCGAGCTTGCGTCTTCTTTGTTGCACAGGTCGGGACCCTGAGTAGACCGAGAGCTTGTGAGACATGAGCTCGGGATCTATCCCAGGCATGTCGGAGGCCTTCCAGGCGAAGAGATCGGAGTTATCTCTTAGGAGCTTAGTCAACCCTTGTCTTAGGGTTTCCCCTAGGTTGGCTCCTATGTGAGTGTTTTTTCCTTCCTCTTCGCCGACCTGAATCTCCTCAGTTTTTCCCCCGGGCTGTGGTCGCAGCTTTTCTTTAACCCTTGCTCCCCCGAGTTCTATTGTGTGGACTTCTTTGCCTTTTCCTCTCAGGTTTAGGCTTTCATTGTAGCACTTCTTTGCCAGCTTCTGATCTCCCCTCACCGTTGCTATCCCCGACGAGGTCGGGAACTTCATGCAGAGGTGGGGCGTCGATACCACCGCTCCGAGTCGATTAAGGGTAGCTCTGCCGATTAAAGCATTATAGGCCGACCCCACGTCGATGACTATGAAGTCTATACTCAGAGTCTTTGATTTTTCCCCCTTTCCAAAGGTGGTGTGGAGGGGTAAAAATCCTAGTGGCTTTATTGGCGTGTCACCTAATCCGTACAAGGTGTCGGGGTAGGCTCTTAACTCTTTCTCATCTAAACCTAGTTTGTCGAAAGCGGGCTTAAAGAGGATGTCTGCTGAGCTTCCTTGGTCTACTAATGTTCTGTGTAGATGGGCATTTGCCAGGATCATGGTAATTACCACTGGGTCATCGTGCCCAGGGATTACTCCTCGCCCGTCTTCCTTTGTGAATGAAATGGTCGGAAGGTCGGAGGACCCCTCTTTGACCTGGTAGACTCTCTTGAGATGTCTTTTACGAGAGGATTTTGTGAGTCCCCCTCCCGCAAATCCTCCTGAGATCATATGGATATGTCTCTCCGGAGTTTGTGGTGGTGGGTCTCTTCTATCCGTATCTTCTCGCTTTCTTTTTCCATGACCGTCCGACCTTTCTATGAGATATCTGTCAAGCCGACCTTCTCTGGCCAACTTCTCTATCACATTTTTAAGGTCGTAACAGTCGTTTGTGGAGTGCCCATATATCTTATGGTACTCACAGTAATCACCGCGGCTCCCCCCTTTTTTATTTTTAATGGGTCTGGGGGGAGGCAGCCTTTCAGTATTGCAAATTTCTCTGTATACATCCACTACAGGAATTTTCAGTGGAGTATAAGAGTGGTATTTTCTTGGCCTATCGAGGCCGAGTTCTTCCTTCTTCTTAGCTTCCCTCTCCCTCTCTTTCGTTGGGGGAGGGTGACCGGGTCGCAAACTCGGGTCTCTTAGCCTAGCGTTCTCTTCCATGTTGATGTACTTTTCCGCTCTTTCCTGTACATCGCTTAGAGAGGCGGGGTGTCTTTTTGATATGGACTGTGAGAAGGGACCTTCTCTAAGACCATTGACTAGCCCCATGATGACTGCTTCGGTGGGCAGGTCTTGAATCTCCAAACATGCTTTGTTAAACCTTTCCATATAGGCCCGTAAGGACTCCCCGACCTCCTGTTTTATTCCCAGGAGACTTGGTGCATGTTTTACTTTGTCTTTCTGGATGGAGAACCTCATCAAGAACTTTCTGGAGAGGTCTTCAAAACTGGTAATTGACCTCGGAGGGAGGCCGTCGAACCACTTCATCGCTGTTTTCGACAAGGTTGTCGGAAAAGCTTTACATCGCGTAGCGTCGGAAGCGTCAGCCAGATACATCCGACTTTTAAAGTTGCTCAGATGATGCTTTGGATCGGTGGTTCCATCGTAGAGGTCCATATCGGGGCTTCTAAAGTTTCTCGGAACTTTTGCCCTCATTATGTCCTCGCTGAAAGGGTCTTTCTCCCCTAAGGGAGAATCTTCTCTACCGTCGTGGGAGTTCTGGCCTTTGAGGGAGGATTCTAACTTTAAGAGTTTTCTTTCTAACTCTTTTCGTCGCTCCATCTCCTCTTTTAGGTTCTTTTCGGTTTCCTTTTGTCGCTCCCGTTCCTGTTCTAGCTGCTCGAGGCGACTGTGGATTAATCCCATAAGCTCAATTGCGTGGGATGGTCCTTCTTTTTCTGATTCGCGCCCCTCCGAGGAATTCACCTTCGGGTTTTTGATTCCGGAGGTGCCTTCCCTGTGTTGATCATTGGCTTCCTGGTGAAGGGTCTGGTCTGCCTCATTGTTTCCAATGTTCAGATTCTCTTGTTCAGAATCAGTCTCCACATGACCCTCTTCAGGGGATCTATCCGCCATCACTGGTTGATCTCTCGGGTCCCCGGCAACGGCGCCAATGTTGCGGTGGGTAACCGGAGATTAGTGGGCCGGATGGCGTTGGTTGGCCCAAACGTGTAAGGGAGGTGACTGTCGAGGGAGCCTGAAACTCGGTGTTCCTCCGTCCGACTTGTGCGTGAGAAAGAATGGGGGGTGGTACCTGCAAAGACACTCCGATGCTTAAGTTAGCAAGAGTGGGAGCAGGTTAGAAAGTATTGGAACTTAGAGATACCTGAATGGTGTCAGTGTATTTATAGTGGTGAACCAATAACCACCGCTGAAGTAGTGCCACCTTTTTAGGTGGATAACCGTTCCCATATCTTAGGGAGGTTAAGATATGACTCTATAAAGTGGTTAGAGAGTTTCTAGGGGCAGTTACTCATTCGAATGAATGTTATCTGCCAGCTAACCCTCGTGTCCGACTTCTTTGGAGTAGGTCGTGTTCAGTACCGACTTCTGGGACGAAGGCTGGTACTGGAGGGGGGCCAACCCTTTGGGTTGGGCTTCTTTACTTAGATCTTGGGCCCTATTTATTGGGCCAGGGTATGAACAAAAATATTTTCCAAATTGATTTCGAAAACCCAGTAAACGAGAGAAGGAAAAAGGATAAAAAATTTTGACTAGAGTTAATTGTTTAGCATTACGCCATTAACATTTAAATAATCGTACGTTATAAGATACTTAATTAATTCTCGTAGAAAAAATTCACTTCAGTTAAAAACTTAAAATGGGTAAAATCAACGTTCGCTTGACATAACATTTCATTAAATAAGTTCAATGATACAAATATTATCTGCAGGGAGAAAAGTTCTTCCATCTCAAGGACTTGCAAGTTTCTTCCTATTTTCCCCCTGCTAAAATGTTGTTAGTTCCATTTTCTGAACTCTGATGAAACAAAAACTTGCGTGTTGCAATCGTGGGCAGTGTGAAGTGTAAACTACGTTTGAAAAATAATATATGTATAAGCTCAACAAATTCTTCGTTACTAAGTATGTGATATTGTGCTTTGCTGGTTGGCTTTTTCAGCCTCAAGCTTCCTTAACATCGATGAACTCAGCTTAACTTCACCCAAACCTCCAGAGACCAAATCTACAACTTCAATCTGCATAAGATCCACAGAAACAATTTATAATATGTCATAGAAAATAAAATAAAATAAACAGCTATACCTTTAACTGTGAAAGGCCTCTTTCAGCTCTTTTCCTGTTTACTGCTAGTCCACCGGGCACTGTCTCTTTGCTGTAAGATAACCAAGTCGAGTCAGGTATGAAACAATCAGTAATGACAATTTGGAAGTCATAAAATCACTTCTGTTTATGAACCTGCTCAGTTATCTATCAGAGCAACACTCTAATTATCACGATCAGCAACATCAGGAAACAACAAATAAAAATGGCATAACACAAGCTTGCAAATTACAAACCTTACAACCACAGCCTCCAAATCCCCATCCACGATAGAAGGTCCATAAGGATCTGTGATTGGTACAGCTTGCACTTCCAGTTCTGGCTTGATAGACTGCATGTTTTTGCAAACCAATTCAAATAAAAATTTATATAAGACTTTTTTTCTTTCACATTAATCTTAAATAATTATACTATGCAATTGACGCATGGATGCAGATTAGGACATCATTCATTTTCTTGCCCATCCACCCTCAGAAACTAACAATACAAAGGCACACCACTTAAAATAGACATGCATATGTCAACAAAATAATAAAATAACTTCATCCATCATGAAGAGGGTAAACTTTTCTTGGTTAATAATTATATGTAAGAGCGTAAGGAAAACTGTCATTGCCTCTGTACCTTTATGAAGGTTTCAACATTGCGTATCCTTTCCTCAATGGGTTGTATCAGTTCAGCAAACTGCAAAGTGGAGAACGATCATATAAGGAAATTTCAAATCTAAAAGCAAAAGCAAAACCTGAAGAGATGAGGATAAGAGGCTCTTTTGTGAGTATAATCCATAGACAAAAAATTATAACTTGGTAATAAGGTGATCTTTCATCTTATAGTGTTACCACTTAACAAGCTCAATTATACAATGTTTAAATTAACGACTATGCTACATGTACACCAAAACCAGCCACTAAAGTCAGCCATCAGTATAAAATACATGTTGAAATACAAATACACTACACACATTAAAAATAAATTAAACCACACATGTATTTATACACAACTACATTAGTGGCTAATTTTAGTGGCTGATTTTGGTGTACAAATAGCATTTTTGTTAAATTAATGAGCTCCTGTACAATTTAATAGAGAAGCTTTTGTAAAATAAAAAAAATAATCCCCAAATTTCAAAACTGAATTCTCTACCAAAAAAATTTCAAGACAAAAAATTTAAGTGCTTAACAGTTTCGTCAGTTTAAGCATGATACTCAGTTCCACTGCTTGAAATTTTGCACATTGACTACTGAAATTACTCTGTAATTTGAATTCAAGCATACTTTTCCAATTAATTTGATCAATCCGAAAATAATTTGACTGAGACACCAATAGTAAGTTACAAGAGTCCAGTGAGAGAAGATGACACCGAAAGAGGGGGGAAAAAATGAAACAATTAAAGGCTGATTGTTTCTTTCTTGTGCTAACTCTCAAGTCTCAACTAATGAATGATCATGTCCTGGAGTAACAGGCTCTTTAGCCATGACTTTCCATAACACAAACCTTACCTGATTAAAGTTAAAGATACAACCGTGTGGAGCAGATAAAAAAGGGTCACATTTTCAATAGAACTAAGAGGGTAAAAAGAATCCACCTTGCAACAAATCAGCCGGTTCAAAAAATTAAATGTTATATAAACACATCCAAATCAAGATTTGGTTGAACCTATTATATGTAAAGTGTAAAAAAAAAAAAAGGCTAACCTGCTTCTTTGCGAGCATAGGTCCATCGCAAACTCCGATCACAATCCGCTGCCTTGCCAATTTTGCTGAAGCCTGCTAAAAAGGTTTCAACATTTCGCATTACATAGATATATAATCTGGAAATTTCTAAATGAGAGAGAGAGAGAGAGAGAGAGAGAGACAGACGGTGAGGAAGAGGCGGTGGCCATCGTGCAATCGGTCAAAGGTGCCGCCGTTGACCACAGCTTGGTAGGTGTTGGGGGGAGAGAGGGTGGGAAGCAGCATGGGATCATCTTGAGCGGCCATTGGAATAGCTTATATTCAAAACAAGAAAAGGCGAACACATTGATGCACCATTTCTGCTGATCTCAAAACATAACTATTTCTAGTTCTAGTGTTACTTACCGTCAGCCTCGCTTTTCTTCTGCTGCAGGTTCAACATAACAGCAGAGGCGTCTCCTCCACGACGTGCGATTCGAAAACAATGGGCCTGAGCTACACAGCTCAAAACATAAGATTGAAGCTGCAATTATACTACTGCGGCTAGATGAAAAATTGTAATGAGTAAAATGAGCCCAAATAGTCCAATTAAAATAGTTTTACTAGTAATTAATCTACTATAAATAAATAGATACAGTAATTAGTAAGAATGTAATTGCAATGAATGATTTTAGTGATTGATTCCTATCTCTTAAATGCTTCCTCCTTACATTGGGGCTTTCATTGGCCACCATTTTCCATTTTCACGGTGGTTTGGCGATCTCACCTCTAATGGAGCAAATTGGAAGTGTAGTTGAGTATTTTACTGCCTTTTTATCTTAGGTTCAAAAATTGGATTTGAATGATGCTGATATATTGAAGAATTTTCTCAATGGATGAACAATTATATCCACAGAGAAATTATCTTTGATGATCCTAAAACTCTTCGGGGTGCATTTTATTTAGCAAAATTTTATGAAGAAAGATGGAAAACTCCTTTTTCAGAAATTTCAAAGCCAAAATTATTATATCAATACCAGATCCAGATTCAAAAAAAATTCATCAACAGAAATTACATATCAATCACAATATCAAATTCCAGATTCAGAATTTCAAGCAAAAATTCAAATCCAGTGTTCCATAGTAGACACAACAGAAAAGCCATCAACAGAACACGAAATCAGAAAATTAGAAGCCGAATCATCAATCGAAATTCAAGATCAAGCGAAATTACAGACTGCGGATACAGAAATTACAACCTCAAGAATTCAACAATCTAATTCAACACCTCAACATCAGTTTTTAGCATCAAAACAACAATTCCATATCTGCAATGGGAGATTCTGATTCAGGAATCGACCTACCTGAATGCCAAAACACGACCTCTGAACGCCGGCGATAGTACGTGGTGGGAACAGAACCAGCTGAGGAAGACGACGTCGTCCACGGCGGCAGAACCACTTGGAACAGCGGCGGCAGATCTATTGGATCTGGAACCGACACCAAAGCCGTCTTGCTGGTTCACGGACGCGGCGGTCGTAGGCTAAACAGCTGCGAGAAAGACAGCGACGAACGACCCGGTGGCAAGCGGCGCCTCTGCGAAGGGAAAGCTCGCAACGACCCGAGTTGACGAAGCGACGAAGATGAGAGGAGGCGTTCTGTTCCGTCGTGTTCCCTCAATCGTGGCCAAGCCACCACTACTCCTGGCGGCGGTATTTCGTGAAGTTGAGACCGAACAGAGACTAAGGCTCACGCAACTGGCAGTAGCAGCTTCGGGAGAAGACGGAGAAAACGCAACAGAGAACAACAGTGAGGGAGGAAGGAGAAGGAGGAACCGGAGACGAACGGTAAACAAATAATTATGCCCCATGCTTATGCCCCAAACTGTGACGTGTGTAATTGTGTCACTGTATGTCTATGTCTCTCTCAGATGTTTTGTGCGCTCTGAAAGGCTATTTGTTTTTAAATGGACAAATATGATGTGTTAGCGTTATTCATGGATATAAATAAATTGAGTATTTTTTCATGTCGAGATAAAAAATTTAAGGTTGAATTTCATAATAAAATTTTACGAATATATAAATTTGAGATTTAAATTTATAATTTTAAAAAATAAAAAATTATAAATATAAATCTAATTTTTAAATATTTTTATTTTTAAATTTGATCTTCTTATTTTTTATATTTGTTTAATAATTTTGTAATATATCTCATATCTTCATGGTACAATAAAATACATCTTTTTTTAATATTAAAAATAAAAAGCACCGTAAATTAATGTTGTTCTTTTATTTCATCTCAGTTTATTTTTATTTTATTATTTTTTAAATTTAATAATAATAATAATAATAATAATTCAAATTACATTGTCTCCTCATATTTATCTATGAAGTTGTGATTTCGAGTCTCTCTATCTTTGGTATAAAAAAAAAAAACTTACAAGTTACAATAATAATAATAATAATAATAATAATAAACTTACAAGTTACAATACTTATATAAAATGTGATTAATATTAAATTGTTTTGGAAGCAACTAGATTTGTCAATGTTGGATATGTCACACTGTATTCTACGCTTTAAACATAACTTTATTATAATAGTAATAGTTTTCTTTTTATATATATAAATATAAGTATATAACCATGTTGTGTCTATATTTATGGAGAATTTATTTATCTATTTATATTTTACAAAAATTGATAATAAAGTATTTTATATTCAAGCCATGATACATAAATTCTTTACATTTTTACTATATAAATATATTATTGTATATATCATTCTATTATAAAACTAAATAGATCCTTCCTTTCAATTTCAATATTAAATTCTCGTAACAATTTTCATAATAATTAGCTAGTTTATGCTATTAGATTTTTTTTAACAATATTAATGTCCTCTTAATTAATATTTTATAACAGTTCTTATAATAATTAACAAAGTAACTTTATATATATTTTCGTATATTAGGCTGCGTTTCTTTATAAAAACAGGACATTAAAATAGAGATACAGAGATATAAAATTGTATTTGGTAGATAAGATATGGATAGAAATATTGTGTCCAGAGATTGAACTAGTGTATTTTTGTCCATTCTCACAAAAAAAAGACACTAACAAAAGATACAATTTAGTTTTTATTTTTTCTTTTATTATTCTTGTTAAATTTTCATAATTATACTTTTTATTATTACATTTATCTTCTCAAATTTTTTGAATAAAAAAATAGAATAAATTAGATTTTCATAATTTGTTATACTTTATTATTAAATAGAATATAAGAATACTAAATTATGTGTCTCTATGCTTTATATCTTGTTCTTAGTATTTTGTCTTATCTTATTCTTAAAAACAAACGCAGTCTTAAAAATAATATTTAAAGTCATAATAATGATGATTGATGACAAATATTATATTAAAATTTGTCAAGAAAATAGTGATAAAGAGAATGAGTTATAAAATTAATATTATAATATAAAGCATTGCATATTATAAGATATTTAAAATAAGAGAACAAAAAATGTTATATAAAATTATGGTTAAGTACGATCTTGGTTTTTAAGGTAAAGATCGGAAAAATTTTTCATTTTCCAACCTCTTTTTACATACAAAATCGTCCCTAAGATTTAACTTGTTTTAAAATTGTCCTTACTTAGGATCCAAAATCGTACGAAAGTAGTGGCGAAAGCGGAGGAAGAGGTGGATTCGTGGACAACTTCTTGGCGAAAGTGGAGGAAGAGGTGGATTCGTGGACAACTTCTTCTTTCCTTTCCCTTCTTCTTCTTCCTTTCTTCCTTCGTAAGACTGTAAGAGCAGAAACACTCTCTTTTTCTCTTATTTTTTTCTTTTTTATTTTTTTTTTTTTTGTTATGAGTAATTTGCTCCGAAAATTTTAATATTTAAGTAAAAATGACGATTTTAAAACTTGGTTTTAAACTTTAGGGACGATTTTGTATAAAAAAAGATTGGGGACGAAAAAAATTTTCGATCTATACTTTATAGACCAAAATCGTACTTAATCCTAAAATTACTATCAAAGATACTTAAAAAATTAATTCATAATTAAAAAATCATTAAAAATAATAATTACTAGTTTAAAAATCTAACCTTTGAACTGATTCAAATAGTCATTAAACATTATTTTATTTTATGTTAATATTTGTGTTTTAATTTTATCTAATAAAACATATAATATATTTATACTTATCAAAATAATGAATATTATATATATATATGAAACTATAATTTTTGAAATAAAAATTAATAAAAATACAACCATACTATATACATAAAAAAAAACAATCACGTACATAAAATACTTATTAAAATATAAGATACACATTGAAAATAAAACTATATATTTTTTTGGTGACTAAACAAGGAAAGAAACAAAACAAAAAACTATTCTAAATCTGAGCGGATGATTCGTTGGAGATCAACACTAGGCTCAGACCAAATAACATGATTAGAGTTACTCTTGGCACCATATTTAGCCATCCAATCCGCAGCTCTATTTGCTTCTCGGGACACCCATTCAACGTGAACAAGCCAAGGACGAGATAAAAGCTCCTGAATCTTGTGAACCAAATCTGTTACTTCAGATAGATACCCACTTGTAAGCTCATGCATGATGGGCAGAATGTCAAGGCAATCTGTTTCACATATAATATCCCTCAAACCGCAATCCCAAGCTAAAACCAGCCCCCTCCAAGCAGCAAATAATTCACATCTAATTATAGACCAAGGGGAAATGCTTCCAGAGCAGCCCGAGATCCAATCTCCCTTAGAATCTCTAATAATACACCCAAATCCCGCTAAATTTGAATCCATATACAAGCTTGCATCACAATTAACTTTAAAACTATTGCCTACCGGTGGTTCCCAACACAGGCAATTTCGGAGAGACCTAAAGGCATTGCTTCGATTCCTGTAAACCTGTAAGTCCTTGGCGGTAATTCTGGCCAAGGCAACAACCTTATGGTCTGTCCAAGGGTTGTCAGTGTTGAATATGTCATTGCACCTATGTCTCCATACCCACCAAAGCCCTGCACCAAAGGACGCCTCATTGTTAGCCAAGGCCTTCCGAAACCACTCTTCAAGAGCAGTACCAGCCGTTGAGTCCAGGATACTAGGATCCAATATATACCAGATTGTCTTTGATCGTTCACAGTCTCTAAGGCAATGCTCCATAGTCTCCTGCGCCTTGTTACATCTCTTACACATATCTGAAGAAGCTAAATGCCGCTTGAATCGAAAGGTCTCAGTTGGTAGAGCATCATGTAAGCTAAGCCACATAGTAAATTTGAACTTCTCTGGAATGTTTGTGTTCCACAACCAGTTCCAATTACTGTTGGCATTCCAATTTAATGTTTTCTTTAATAACCATCTGTAACCCTCCCTTGCACTATACTTTTTTGTTGCTGCAGGCCACCACTCCCACTGTGGCTCCAACTCAGTCAAACTAGGATATCTCAGACCACAAATAAACTGCTTAATCTCATGCGGAATAGGCGTGGTAAGACTATCAACCTCCCAAGACACCCCTTTCCACAAGTCAGCCACCATGAAATCTGATTCAGAAATATGTACATAAGGAACAAGGTTGCAAAGCTTACCAAAAGGAGTCCACTCATCATACCAAACTGATTTGTGGACATCTCCAATATTCCAATGAAGCCCTTCCTTGAGATGCTCATAGGCACTAACAATGTTCTTCCAGGTAGCCGATGAAGAATTTCTACTGTTTCCGTTCATACCAGATTGATTCCTGAGATATTTATGCTTCAGAACCTGCACCCATAACTTCTCACTATTATTTAGACAATCCCATACCAACTTTCCCAGAAGCGCCATGTTAGCACAGGAAGTATCCCTAATACCCAATCCTCCTGCCTTTTTAGGAGTTATGGCGACCTCCCACCTGACCAGAGGCAGCCCTTTTCCAGTCGCTTGACCTTTCCACAAGAATTGTCTCATCAAGGAATCAATTTTATTACATGCATACTTCGGGAGAAGAGAAATTTGCATTTCATAAACTGGGATAGAGGCCACAACCGATTTAACAAGACAAAGCCTCCCTGCCTTATTCAGTAGGCGTCCTTTCCAACTGGAGAGCTTTCTCGAAATTTTTTCAATAATCTCCTGAGCCGTCTTCCTGGAAGCTCTGGCATGACCGATGTTAATTCCCAGGTATTTACCCAAATCATTGCAGAACCGGATGTTAGAGACCCCTGAGAGAACCTCTTTTCTCCTCTTTGACACCCTCTTGGAACACTGGGCCTTTGACTTATGAAGATTTACCTTTAAACCTGACGCTCTAGAAAACAAGTCCAAACAATGCATGACCTCTATTACTTGAGCTTTTGATGCCTTACAGAAAAGCAAAAGATCATCTGCAAACATCAAATGAGAGAGTCGTGGTCCATTCCTAGAAACCGCAACTGGGTTCCACAAACCTTGGGAAACTCTATGAGAGATAAAGCAGGCAAGCATTTCCATACAGAGTACAAATAGATAAGGAGACATAGGATCTCCTTGCCTCAACCCTCTCTTCGGATTGAAATTTTGGAGCCTGTTCCCATTCCACAAAACTGCCAACGAAGAGGAAGTCACACAATTCAATATAAGATTAATGGTAGCCTTTGGAAACCCAAACCGGACCAAAGTAGCTTCCAGAAAACGCCAGTCTACCCTGTCATAAGCTTTTTCCAAATCAATCTTGAATGCCATGGTCCCTTTTCGAGACTTGGTGTTCCTCATGAAGTGCATAATCTCTTGAGCAATGATAATATTCTCTGTGGTTCCTCTTCCTGGAATGAACCCTCCTTGCAAAGGACCAATGATCTCCGACAGGAAAGGTCTGAACCTGTTAACTAGAACCTTTGTGACAATTTTATAAATTACATTACATAAGCTAATAGGCCGAAACTCCCGTAAGGAAGAGGGAACTTCCACTTTAGGAATTAGAACAATGAGAGTATCGAAAATAGCCGCATTCAATGGCTCACCCTCAAAGGCTCGCTTGACCAGTCTACACACATCGTTGCTAAGAGAGTCCCAGAACTCTTTGTAGAAAATTGCTTGAAATCCATCTGGCCCTGGGGCTTTAAATGAACTCATAGTCATCACAGCTCTTTTAACCTCTTCAGACGTCACCGGTTCCACTAACTTTCGACAAGCCTCAGTACTAAGAGACGGGCAAGGAAAAGGCCCCATGGCGTCCAGGTCAATATCCTCCCTTGTAGAAAAGAGCTTTTGAAAGAAAGAATTTGCCGCCAGTTCTAGAGTCGTAGTCTCCGTGGTCCAAGACCCATCCTCCAAAAATAACCCATGAATTTTGTTCCTCTTTCTCCTGATAACTGTCTGCAGATGAAAAAATTTTGTATTTCTGTCTCCACATCTCACCCATTGTTCTCTAGATTTTTGATACCACAACAACTCTTCTTGAAGAAGGACAGCATTCAGTTCCTGATGCAAAACTTGCTCTTTGATCCTAAGCTGTTGATCCTCCCGACTTTCCAGAGTAATCTGAACGTCATTCAAAATCCTCTCCAACTCCCTTTTCTTAACAAAAATATTGCCAAAAACCTTTTTATTGAAGCTAGTTGCATCTTTTTGAACCTCCAACAAACATTTAACTACATCCGGAGCTCCTCTATTCCAAGCTGTATCAACAACATTCCTAAAAAGAGGATGAGTCATCCACGCAGCCTGGAATCTGAACGGACGATGGCCCTTGGTAGCCCTCTTTGCCATCTTGCACCTAGTGAATAATGGGCAATGATCAGAGTGAAGGCGCGCCAGCACCTCAGTATAAGCCTCTGGAAACATTAGTCGCCAGTCCTGGTTGATGACTGCTCTATCAAGCTTCTTGGCCACCTGCACCCCACCTTTCACCTTCCTGTACCAAGTGAATCTTCTCCCAATAGCCCCCATATCAAATAGCCCACAATCCTCCAATGTTTCCGCAAATTGTTCTGCTCTGGCAAGTCTAAATTGCCCCCCTCTAACTTCACTCTGCAACAAAACATCATTAAAGTCCCCTAACATAATCCAAGGTCCGTGGATCATATTAGCAATCCTTGTCAAGTCACCCCACAGTTCTTTACGCCGATGTATATGCGGATTAGCATACACCGCACTGCAGTAACTAGATGTATTGCCCATAGTGATTTCAAAACTGATACATTGATCAACTACATCCAATACTCTCACAGAAATATTTGAATTAGAACATAGAACCCAGATACCCCCACTATGACCATTAGCCTCAACAATACCAACACCCTGGTAACCTAGATTATTCCAAAAAGATTTCATCCTCTCGAAAGCAATATGGGTTTCAAACAGAATGAAAAAAGTAGGATGAAATTTATTCGCTAACTCCTTACTATGAACCCGGGCCAATTTATTAGAGGCACCTCTAATATTCCAAAATAGGAAGCTTAAATCTAAATAATCCATAAAACAATTTGTATTGTAAAAAGGACCAACCTCAGCTGAAGTCCCTAACGAGATGATGAAGATCCACCATCATATCCCCCTGAGCCTTGCTTGTCCTTGTCCGGTTGTTGCCCGGGTTGTCTGTGTCCCTCCACTGACAACCCTTCCAATTTGCCGATTTGCTGCTTGCTGGTGTCGCCAAGGCAGTCCAGAGTCGACGGCGAATTCTGCAAAGAAGAAGGGCGCAACCTCTTGTGTCCGTTTTTGATAATGGCAGTGAAAGTCGGCACCGCAACGGAGACAGATTTGCCCTTCACCCCTTTGCTGTTTGGAAGATGCCATGCGTGCCTTAGATCCGCTAACCGACCCGGTCTTCACCCCTGATTCGGCTCCTCTCATACGTAGCCCAAAGTCACGGTTCTGGTCCAATTTCTGATTTGAGCGCACCGGCATTTTATCTTTAGATGTTTGTTGGGCTTTGTTTGATTGGCTCAATTTTCCTCTCCTTTTGCCGCTGACTTTGGTCCAGCCAGTCTCATTTTCCAAATGCTGGGACCCCACTTCCTTCCCATGCAACGTATCATCTAATTCCTCCCCAATTTCTGCAACTATCACTGACTCTTTGGGATTGCATCCAAATTCAAAAATTTTCTCTTTTGAAGCTTCCTGTGGCTGCACCACCCGGGCCGCCGTCTCAGTCACTGATGTTTCCTTTCGATCCACCCTTTCCGAATCTATTGGGGTCATTCTGCAGTCAGTTGCTGGATGCCCGAAACAATTGCACTTGTCACAAATAAGGTGTAAGCATTCATACTCCACCTTATATTCAAACTCATCGACAATCACACTCCGGACCACCGGCAAACCAAGATTAATTTGCACGCAAGCCCGAGCAAATTTTCCCCTTTCCGCCAACTTAGTAGCCAGATCCACCTTGACTGGTCTTCCCACAGCAGAAGCGATTCTCATCATGGCTTTATCCTGATAGTACCATATGCTCAAACCAGAGATTCGAATCCAAACCATAGTCTCCCCGAAAGTGTCCTCACAAGGTTTAAAATCCGGTGTCCATGGCTTGACCGCAATATAGTGACCGAAGATCATCCATGGCCCCCCTAGTAAAACCTTCTCTCGATCGTCCATGCGATCAAATTTAACGAGGAAGTACCCAAAACCCACATCCAAGATTTCATATCCACCGGTGATCCTCCATACCCCTTTCAATTTGTGAAACATGGCCGTGTAACTAAGGTTTTTTCCAAGAACCTTAATCACAATTGCTTCCTTGTATGGTTCAGAAAGGATGTTCCTAGCCTCGGAGAAGCAAACTCTTGGAGGCATAGGATCTCCTTGTTTTCCAGTGACCACTGCCATGGAATCCTCATCTAGAGTTTCAGCCCGATTTATCCCTGTGGCTACCGTAGAACCAATAACCTTGTCACGGAACGAAATCTTGGAAGTCACCCTGGAACTAAGGAAATAAAACTATATATATATATATATATATATAACGTTTTTAATAAAGACAATCTTAAACATTATATAAATAATTAATGACTCTTAGAATTTTCATAAATTTATAATGTATTTTTCATGTAATTAAATTTTTATTATTTTAAAAAATGTTTTTTATTTATATTTATAATTATGTATTTAAAATTATTTCATAATATTTATTAATTGCTTCTCATTTATTTGAATCCGCGGATCATAGTTGTAAGAACCGGACCGGACCGGTCGGTTCGACCGGAAAACCGGTGAACCGATAATCTAGCCGGTTCGATTAGAGCTTTGAACCAAAGAAGGATTCAAACCGGTCAAAACCGGGCGGTTCGACACAAACCGGCCGGTCCTATAGTGCTCCCAATATCCAAAAATGCATACAGGGAGTGTCAAACCCAGGTCTCTTTGGAAAGTTCCATCAAGGAACGCCACCAAGCTGAGGTATTCACTTGTAATTTTATATGCTAATTAATTTATATATTATATACAAACACAACTGGATTATTTCATATTTAGTTTTATATTCAATTTTTTTTAATTCTTTAGAATTTATAAAATTATTAAAATAAGTATCAAATATTTTAATATTTACATTTACATATTAAAATATTAGTAAAGATATTTATTTTAACTTTTTTAGAGTATTGAATTAGTAGGTTTTCGAAGATTTCGACTTAGGACTAATTAGTAAGGACATATAAATATCACCATTAAATTTCACATGATAAATTAATGGAGGGACATAATGTGTTCATCGTTTACTATCTTGAATGGCTAAATTGGTACTTTATTTTTTTTTCAATAGCTAATTAATCTGAAGTCGAAAATTTTAAAGATCTAATTGTCAATTTATTCAATTTTTTACTATTTTATATTTTTTATTTATGTACGACCGGTTCTATCGGTTCAACCAGTGATCCAACGGTTGAACCAGTGACCCAGTGATCCAGTAACCTGACCGGTTCGATCACCGGTTCGGTTCTGACAACTATGCCGCGGATAGTTATTCTAGTATTGACATAAAAACAGTCGAATATCAAGTACTTATATAAGTTTGGACTTTGCTACCAGAGATGTATCTACCACAACAGAATGAGGCAACCAAGTTTAGATGGCTATGGAAACAACATATACCACAAAAGCTATTTGACACAAATACAACCCACGTGAATAATACCTAAAATCCACATGAACAATACACCCACCTGAACAATGCCCAAATGTGTGGGATTACAAAATTTGCAGAATTTCAAGAACCAGGGACAAACAAATACTGTTATTTCTGCTTGCAAATCACGTGAGAACCTATGTTTCTCTTACTATATTTGAATCTGAAGCATCTAAGAGCTGAACAAACATGCATTCTGATGGACTCAAACTTCAGAAATCACTTCATAATCTGTCGACCCAGTCGAAAATACTATCTTGAGAGTAAAAATTCAGATTCTGCATCCAAAGTGAGAATCGTAGAGCTTGTTAGTAAATGTACAAACTCAAAATCAAAGATACAGGGAGCAGGGTAACTGGATGCTTACTGAAAGATCAAAATCTGGGGGAGTACCCAAGTCAAGGGTATCAAGAACGGAAGTTCCGTATGATAAACCATCATTCCCAAGCATATCGTTTGAAGCAGATCCATTTATCATGGTTTCCGTTCCAGAAATATCTAGTAGAGATGATGAATCGAATATTTCATTGCAGAACAAGATGTCATCCAAGCCATCAAAGTCGAAGTTTTCCACAGCCTGCGATTCACCTGCCAGCCATGCAGGGTCACCAGCATTGTTCTGATCCAGAACATCACATTGTGGGACACATTTCACATCCTAGTTCAAAAAGTTCAAATTTTATAAACTAAATGTGGACAAGTTTTAGATAAAACAAAGCGTAGAACTTGTTCCATCAGTCATACATAAATACATGTTGAAAGCCAAGTTAATCCTTAGATTATGTGCGAACTAGTTAGGGAGGAAATATATCAGATTTGACTTCTCTTTTCCATTTGATTTTTCTAGAAGATGATTTAACAGTTGTATTAATAATTATGAAATACAGCTACTACCTGAGTGAATGGAAGTTCAGTTTCGTCAATATTATCATCATTGTCAACAAAATTTCCAGCTCTAGGTGGATTTGGGGGATTTGGTTTCGGAGTTCTAGGACTGGTTCGGGATGCTATACAGTTGGAATCATCAGCCAATCGATTCTCATTTTTCTCATTCTGGTCAGAATCTTCGACCGCTGGATTCTCCTCATTTTTCTCAGTTTGCTTCTGAAAAATCTTTGAAACCACATATTCACCGTTCTTCTCCTCTTCATCAGTTCCTAAATGATATTGGTGCATCACCCAATTCGTTTTATCAGGTTTGGACCCTTTCTTAGGTCTTATATAAAGAACCATGATCTTCTTAAAGCCCTTATGCACTCCATCCTCCAATATAGCTTTTGTCTTACCAGTCTTATGCCACCGTACATGCTCTTCAGTCAAACATTGATGATGAATCTTTCGACGCTTCCGTTGACCAGTAGTATAGGCATTGGTTGTTCTATGAAAGAAATGGGCACTGCTCCCATCTTTCTTGACACCTGAAATAAAACAGTCATGATGATTAGAGACATAGCTCCAGAAAAGTGGGCCAATGTAGGTCCACAAGAAAAACTCAATATTCAGAACACATAAGGGATTATGAAATGATTATCATTCATAAAAGCAACATCATTAAGTTCGGCAAGCATAAACCTGTTGATCCCTAACCCTCAACATATAACAGTAAAAGCAACATGTAATGTATTTCAAACATGGCAATTAACATGATCTGAACATTGATTGGGTTTTGCTTTATAGTGCAAAACACAAGTCTGATAAGGTCAATGTGAAAGGATTCTTTTCTGTATCACATGTTTAATGTTTAAATTTTTGGAAGCAAAAGCATAGAGAAACCTCACCTGGAAGATTTTCTGGATGTGTATAGCAAATACCTTCTTCTTCTTCTATTGTTGGAATGAACTCATTAATAAACATATGCAGCTGAGCATTTCCAATGCCACATTTTCCTGCTAAATGTTCTAGGAGTTCTACATCAGAAGGATCAAACTTCACACCAACAGGAAAGCCAGGCCACTCAGTAGAAACCTATTTAAAAAAATAAATAGAAGAAGAAGAAGAAATATTCATAACTAAACATCTGCAATCATTCAAACCCATGCCAAAATTTTCTAGAATTCAATCCTGGTATGATGGTGAAGTTTGCAAACTCACACAAGCACAACATCAAATAAACGAAGGAATTGTATTAGCCAAAAGTTAAAGGGTTTTACTAAAGGGCACAACTTAAGATTAGTATTAGTAGAAAGTCTTAAATGTTTTATTTTAATAGATGCACAACATTTGCATTGAAAACTAAACTCTACACATTTTTCTATAATAACTTTCTTAATTCGTAACTTTAACATGTGCCCTTGTTAGCTAAATCCAAAGTTAAAAAGTAAAATATAGGGAAAAGAGAATGGATCATAACAAAACTGCAAATGATCATTGAAGGCTTTATTATATAAAAGCCAGTCCATTGCCTCTATGTTGACTCCGTGTTGAGTTGTGTGTGTCAATTTACCTAACAACTATAAAATGAGAATGAATATTATGCTGAATTTTAACGTACATCACGGTTATCAATACGGTAATGGCAGTTTGGACAATCACGATATGCCCCACAATCTTTGATTTGATCAGCTGGAGATAAATTAGTGCTTTTCACTTTCTTTGCAAATCCACCTATGTCAATAAGCCAGCTCCTGCCAAATAAAATAGCAAACATTCCTAAGTTCATCATACCATTGGAAGATAAAGAAGAGATTGTTAGCTGAAGAACTTTAAAAGCATAACTAGATTTAAATAAAAGTGTGAAAATTCAGCTTCTTTACATGATAAATACGAAAATGGAATAAATAATTAGGAATAACAATGGCGAATTTCTAGGTCAAATACAGTTAAAGAGAAGTAGAAATGAAGTCAAATGAAAAAAAGAAACAAAGTCACAGGGAATTCTGTACTGCACAGAATCCGGAGGCCAGAAGCCAGTAATGTCAATATGAGGTTTTCTAACGAAAGATGGGATAGGAAGAGTTTGAAGAGTAATGAGAAGGGCTTGTAGAGTGAAAGAGAGTCATATAATTATGATTCAATTACCTTTTACTCTTCAAACCTTTCACTTCTTTCCCTTCCCCTTCTAAACCTCAATTCACAAACACAGCTTAAAGATTCCATGACCACAAAAACACAGCATATTACAGATGTAATCAAAATTAGAAATGCATGGCAAGGAGTAAATTAGAAGGGCAAGATACCAGGAAACTCATTATTAATCATTTACAACATAGTGAGATTTTCACCATGAAATTCCCTTCAGAAAGCTTTTTCTTCACCAACAGCTTCAATCAGGGTAGAAAAAAGGACTCATACAAAGCCAAAGCACAAAATGTAACTTCTTGTGTAAGAACATAGTATACTGTGACTAACACTGTCATAATGTCATTTGAAATATTCCAATAAGGATTCATGTAATCATGTTCAGCAATCAGGACCACTTCAAGAAACACTTTGTTTACTTTAATTGGAACAAGAGAAAAAAGTAGCAGCAGCTATTTACCAAACTCAAGCATGTCAAACCCTACACTACAGACTACAGTTTGCTTTCCAAAAACTGAAGCACGTCCATGTCAATAACCCCAAAATAGGAAAATAAAATGCCACAAAATGTATCCAAACCACAATTAAGTTAAAATAAAAAATCAAAAATGATTTTTTAAGAAAAAAAATGAAAGCGTAACACACACACAAAAGTTACTAAGGAAGAAAACGTGTATCTCATTATGCAATGTGGCCATATCTGAATCTGATTCTAAAACCTCACCTAGCCATTGCAGAGAGGAAGAGGAAGAAGCTTGAGCTGAAGCAGAACTGTGGAGAGTATTGAGCTTCAGCATCGGTTTCCCATTTTCAATCGACAGAGAGACAAAGAAAGCGACAGTCGGTAGAGTGAGCGGGAAATTGTAGCCTGGGGTTTTTGTTGGTAATGGGAAGAGACTGTGCATTCGAACCTGTGCTTCGTCATTGCTGTTCTGTCGAAGAAGTGAGCCAAAGCAAAACCGAGCCTATTGGTTCGGATATCGAGTCAGAAAGAGAAAATCGAGTTTCGTAAAGACGCAAACCGTGTAAGGGCCAGAATTACAAGTTTAACCTTGCATCCTTGGTCGCCAAGCTAAAAAAGGGCAAATCAGTAAATATAAAGTAACGTTAAAGATTCTTGCATTGTTTACCCCAATCACTTTTCATATGGAGTACTTAATGGCAGGGTTAGGACGGTTAAAATTGGCCAAACATAGAAATTATGTCATTTGAGTAATAATTTATTGGCACTGTTTATTTATTTACACGGCAAATTTAAGGAAAAAAAATAAAATAAAGGCAAACTTATATCTAAAATTAACTTTATCTAAACTTTGGGTTAAACGGATTTTGGATTAAACGAATTGAGTTGAGTTAATTCAAAAAAAATAATAGGTTAGTCTAAAGATTAAACAGGCAATTTATTTAATTTATTTGCATTTAAAAAAATATTTTTAATTAATATTTTTTTATTCAATTCAAAAATTCGATCTATCAACTAACAAAATATTTATTTAAATTTTTTTCACTTAAAAATTATATTTTTTGAAAAAATATTTTTTTAAAAATAAATTAAAAGGTTAAACGAACTATTGAATTGACTATAAATAGTTTAGACTGAAAAATTATGACTCATAAATAAATAGACTTAGCGGACTAAACTTAAAATGGCTAGACTAATCCGTTTAACAACCCTACTCTATGAAGTACGGATACTTCGCTGAATTGTCGTATTTGTGTGTCGGACACATTTCGAACATGACACTCATCTGACACGCGTGTCTGCCGTATTCAATAGTGTCTTAATAAAAAATAAAAAAATTTTCATCAGACACGTTTGGACACACCTAATTACCATCATGTGTCAGTATGTCCAACTTTATTCTTAACATGTATATTGTTGTAATAAATTTAGAAATAATATATATTATTATTTATTAAAACAAAAAAATATTTTAAATACTTTATATAAATAAAATAAGATATTAAAAATTTAATTTATATTTTAATATCATTACTATTTTTCTAAAAAATACTTCAAATTTTATATATATACATATTTCTGTATCTTATAAAAATTTAAAATTCATGTATTTACGAATCTCATGTTGTGTACATCATAGACCCTACTTAATGACCAAAGGCTAAAAGCTTTTAAGTTGCATTACAAAATAAGGATTAAGTTCTTTTAGAGTAAAAAATTGATAAAATTGTTGTAAAACAACTAAATAAATAAGGATGAGGTAATATAAAATAAAATAAAGAAGTATAATTAGATAATTCTAGTAGTAGTATTTATCACAATTACTATCTCAATATAATAGAGATAGTTAATATGTTTACTAATATTATATATTGTGATGTATATAAGAGAGAAAGAAGTATTGCAACGTAAAAAAGAGGGAGAATTGTTTATTGCTGTGTATAGTGTTTCTCAGTTGCTTCTCTATTTATAGGCAAGGAAGTCTTACATTTTTCAACTTCATTAATTTGGTTTGCCTTGACAAGTTAAGTATTGAGAATAAAACCAGCTTCCCATATTAATGGGCATCCATCTTGACCATTTTAATCTTATCATCACAACACTCCCCCTTGGATGTCCATTCAGTATTATGCCTCGTTAAAATCTTACTAAAGAAAAACCCAATGGGAAAAAACCTTTAGTAAAGGAAAAATAGTACAATATTCTTTGATGGGGACTGCCTCATTAAAAATCTTGTCAAAAAAAATCCAATGAAAAAAAACCTGATCAAGGAAAAAAGAGTACAGTCTCCCCCTCTTGTCGACATCATTTAATGTCTCAAAATCGGCGCATCCAAATCTCATGTACTAATTTTTCAAAGGAGGATTTTGGGAGTGACTTTGTGAATAAATCTGCCAGATTGTCACTTGAACAGATCTGTTGGATATCACTTGTCCCTTGATTTTGAAGATCATGAGTGAAGAAGAATTTGGGAGAAATATACTTTGTTCTATCACCTTTAATGTATCCACATTTAAGTTGAGTAATGCATGTTGTATTATCTTCAAACAGGACAGTTGGAGCTATCTTATGATCAATCAATCCACATGATGACATAATATATTGAATCAAACTCATGAGCCAAAAATACTTGCGACTAGCTTCATGTATCGCGAGTATTTCAGCATGATTAGAGAAGGTTGCTGCTATCGTCTATTTCGTGGATCTCCATGATATAGCTGTACCACTATATGTGAACATATATCCTTTTTGAGATTTTCTTTTATGTGGATCAGACAAATATCCAGCATCTGCATAGCCAACTAATTGTGACTTGGATTCATATGGATAATACAATCTCATGTCAACCGTTCCTCGAAGATATCGAAAGATTTGTTTAATTCCATTCCAATGTCTTCTGGTTAGAGAAGAACTATACCTTACTAGTAAATTCACAGCAAATGATATATTGAGACGTGAATTATTAGCAAGATACATTAGTGCTCCAATGGCACTAAGATATGGTATTTCAGGACCAAGGATATCTTCATTTTCTTCCTTAGGATGGAATTAATCCTTTTCCACATTCAAAGATCTTACGATCATTGGGGTACTTAATGGATGTGACTTATCCATATAAAATCTCTTCAAGATCTTTTCTGTGTATGTTGTTTGATAAATAAAGATCCTATTTTTCATATGCTCGATCTGCAAGTCGAGACAAAATTTAGTCTTTCCAAGATCTTTCATGTCAAACTCTTCTTTTAGAGTTTTTATAATTGTTGGAATAATTTCTTCAGGAGTTCCAATGATATTTAAATCATCAACGTACACAGCAATTATAATGAATCCAGATACAGATTTCTTTACGAAAACACATGGGCAGATATCATCATTCTTAAATCCGTTTTTGGTCAGATACTCAGTAAGACGATTATACCACATTCGTCCAGATTGCTTTAGACCATATAAAGATCTTTACAATTTGACTAAGTATAATCCTTGCGAATATTCATTGGATGGTTTAGATATCTTCAGTCCTTCAGGAACTTTCATATAGATATCACGATCTAATGAGCCGTATAAGTAGGCTGTTACCACATCCATTAAATGCATATGTAGTTTATGATATGCGGATAAACTGACCAAATAACGCAATGTTAATGCATCCACTACAGGGGAATATGTTTTCTCATAATCTATACTGGGCCTTTGTGAAAAACCTTGTGCCACAAGTCGGGCTTTATAGCACACAACTTCATTTGTCTCATTTCGTTTTCTCACAAATATCCATCGGTATCCAACAGGTTTTACATCTTCAGGTGTACGGACTACAGGTCCAAAGACTTCACGTTTTGCAAGTGAGTCTAACTCAGCCTTCATGGCTTCTTTCCATTTTGGTCAATCATTCCTTTGTCGACATTCTTCGACTGATCTTGGCTTAAGATCCTTACTTTCATGCATGATAGTTAATGCCACATTATATGCAAATATTTCATTGACAATTGTCTTATTTCGATCCCATTTCTCTCCTGTAAAGACATAATTTATCGAGATATCGTCATTTTCACAACTTTCAGGTACCTGAACGTCTTCTGGCATTAAAACTATATCAGAATTTTGGACAACTGCAGGTGTCTTTACTATGTCTTTTTCAACAGGAATAGTATTTACCTCTTTTCTTTTTCAAGAATTTTTGCCTTTGGAACCGACAGGCCTGCCACGCTTCTGGCATGAGTTTGCTTCAGTGGCTACTTGTCCTACTGGGAAATCAATTCGAATTGGGGCATTTTTCGCTGGTATATAAGATTTGGTTATCCTCTTTGTATCGGAAAATGCATCAGGCAATTCATTTGCTATTCTTTGCAAATGTATAATCTTTTGAACTTCTAGTTCACATTGCCCTGATTGAGGATCTAAATGCATCAATGATGATGCATTTCAATTAAGTTCCTTTTAAGGAAGCTTATTCTCTCCCCTAATGTTGGAAATTTTGATTCATCAAAATGACAATCTATAAACCGGGCTTTAAATACATCTCCAGTTTGTATCTTAAGATACCTCACTATAGAGGGATAATCATATCCAATATATATCCCCAATTTTCTTTGGGGTCCCATTTTGGTGCGATTAGGTAGTGCAATGGGAACATATATTGCACACCCAAATATTCTTAAATGGGAAACATTTGGCTGCTGGCCAAAAGCTAATTGCATAGAAGAGAACTGATGGTAACTCGTTGGCCTCAAAAGAATAAGTGCTGCGGCATGTAAATAGCACGCCCCAAACCGAGGTTGGGAGATTTGTTCTCATAAGTAAGGGTCTAGCAATGAGGCGTTTAATAAGTGATTCTGCTAACTCATTTTGTGTGTGAACATAAGCTACTGGATGTTCAACACTTATTCTATTAGCCATACAATAAACATCAAATTCTTGGGAAGTAAATTCACCAGCATTATCAAGACAAATTACTTTGATTGAATTTTCTGGAAACTGTGCTTTTAATCAAATAATTTGAGCCAGTAATCTCGCAAATGCCAGGTTGCGAGAAGACAATAAGCACACATGTGACCATCTCGAAGATGCGTCTATTAGGACCATAAAATATCTAAAGATCTACATGGTGGATGAATAGGTCCACATATATCGCCTTGAATCCTTTCTAGGAATTCAGGGGACTCAAATCCAATCTTTATTGGTGATGGCCTTAAAATTAACTTCCCCTGAGAACATGCAGCACAACAGAATTCACTAAATTTAAGAATCTTCTGGTTCTTTAGTGAATGTCCATGGGAGTTTTCAATAATTCTCTGCATCATGGTTGTTCCTGGATGACCCAATCGGTCGTGCCAAGTTATGAATTCATTTGGGCTAGTAAACTACTGGTTTACAGTGGCATGTGATTCAATTGCACTAATCTTGACATAATATAACCCAGATGAAAGTGAGGGTAACTTTTCTAATATAACCTTTTTATTTAAATCATGAGTTGTGATACATAAGTACGCATGATTTTCCTCATTCATAGTTTCAATATGATATCTATTTCGGCGAATATCTTTGAAACTCAACAAGTTCCTCAGAGACTTGGTAGATAATAGTGCATTATTTATTACGAATTTTGTTCCTCCAGAAAACAAAATTATAGCTCTTCCGGAGCCTTCTATCACATTGCCTGAGCCAATAATAATATTAACATATTCTTCTTTTGGCACAAGATGAGTAAAATATATATCACTTTTAAGAATAGTGTGCAAACTTGCACTATCCGCAAGTCAAATATCTTCACAATATGCCCTTACTATTTTTCTTCAAAGGCAAATAATAATAATAATAATAATAATAATAATAATAATAAGAATAATAATAATAAAATGAGTAAAAGTACATGCACAGTAAAATTATTCACATGAATACTTAACAAACACACATATTAAATTATTTCATCATTGATCAAATAGCCAATATTTCCTTTAGGATCCTCAAAGAAATTAGATACATCATAATGAGTGGTGGAATTTTCATAATTTGAAACAAAATTTGTTTCCTTTCCTTTGTCATCCTTTTTCAAGGATGCTTGATAAAGATCAACTAGGTACCTTGAGATACGACAGATACGTTACTAATGGCCCTTTCCACCACAACGGAAGCATTTATCCTCAATTGATTTACTTTGCCCATTGTTTCTTTTTTTATCCCACTTCTGGTGAGATCCTTTCTTATGAACATAATTCATTTTCCTTCCATAAATTTTCTTGCTACTAAAATTTTGCCATTTACCTCTTCTGGGGTTATGATTTGCCGCATTTACTTCAGGAAATGGGGCGGCACCAGCTGGGCGCGTTTCATGATTTTTTAAGAGTAACTCATTGTTGCGCTCAGCAACAAGAAGGCAAGAAATTAGCTCAAAAAATATTTAAATCATTTTTCTCGATACTGCTGCTGCAGGAGCACATTCGAAACAGAAGGTCGAGAAAGTTTTCTATAACATATCGGGCTTGAGGAAGTATCACATGGTTGTACCTTTCTTCAAGGTCTTTCCACAGATTTGCAGGATCTTTTAATGTGAGATATTCATTTTTCAATTACACGTCAAGATGACGACAAAGAAAAATAATGATTTTGGCTTTATTCTTCTGGGATGTATTATTTTCAGCCTTAATGGTATCTCCAAGATCCATTGAATCAAGATCAAGTATCCATGATAAATAATTATGTCCAGATATATCAAGAGCATTAAATTCAAGATGAGAGAGCTTCGACACAATAAAAATTTGTTACCTGGAGTCTTCTAAAATTTGGTTAGAGTCTCGTGCTGATAACGTGTTGTAAAACAACTAAATAAATAAGGATGAAGTAATATAAAATAAAATAAAGAAGTATAATTAGATAATTCTAGTAGTAGTATTTATCACAATTACTATCTCAATATAATAGAGATAGTTAATATGTTTATATATATATATATATATATATAAAGAGAGAGAAAGAAGTATTGCAACCTAAAAGAGAGAGAGAATTGTTTATTGCTGTGTATAGTGTTCCTCAGTTGCTTCTCTATTTATAGACAAAAAAATTTTATATTTTTCAACTTCATTAATTTGGTTTGCCTTGAGAAGTTAAGTATTGAGAATAAAACCAGCCGCCCATATTAATGGGCATTCATCTTGACCATTTTAATTTTATCACAATAAAAATAATATTCTTTATCTTAGAGATCAATATGTCTAAACACATGATTTTTAGATATTGTATTCGAAATATAAAATATTATGTATATAGATAAATATGTTACAGATTACAAATTTTTATAAATATTATATTTAAATAATTTAAATAAAAAAATCCAGTTTATTGACAGATAATTTATTGTTAATTATAAAATTTACGCTTTTAATTAGTTTGTTAATTAACTAATTTATTGATTAATTTTTTTATTTTTATTTTTTTTTCTAAAATTTTAAAGATATCTTCGTCACAAACACTAGTTTGATGATACTAAAGTTCTAAATATGTCACCTTATTATTATAAGATGCTACGATAATACTTTAACACTTGTTCGCGAGTTACCTTAGATATTTGGGAGGTGAAAACTTAAATGCAGTTGATTTCATGTGAAGTTGATAGTTGAGAATTATTAGATGAAAATTTAGTCAAATAAGTCAAATCATCTAACCGCTCTTAGTGATCAACTTCACGTGAAGTCGACTACATTTGAGTTTCTACCTATTTGAGATCGTCAATTATGGATGCAAGATTTCTTCTGCCCTTCGGACTCTTGAAGTCTTGATGTGTGAATAGTAGGGGTGATCTACAAAGACATTCTCACGATTAAGTGTTTTTTTGTCGTTATTTTTTTTTAAAACAAATGAGCTCAACATATTAAAGTGGAGCAAGCAGAAATAAACAATTAAAACAGACAAGCAATTCCAAAAAGTAGCACAAAACAAAAATAAAACTCCGTGTCCTCTTCGGTTTCGTCGTTATTAAACTAATAAAAACATTTAATAATTTTTTTTAGTGTATTTGACAATTTTTTAATAGTAAAAAAAAATATTACAAAAATTAAAAAATATCTTTTGAGAAGTTACCATTTATATTTTTTTTTAATTTTTTTTAAAAAATATATTTTTTACATAATAAATGAGTAAAAAAAAAACTTTTATTTTATTTTATTTAAATATAATTAATAAATAAAAATATTTTTTACATAAAATATTTAAATATAAAATTTTTTTTATTTTTATAAAAAATCTTTTAAAAAAATATCATTTAAATTTTTTTTTTTTTTGAAAATGAGGTCCAAATAAGACCCAAGTCATTGGATACGTAAGAGATAGGGTTTGTAAAGGTTCAGATAGATCATACTTGGAGGAACTGATTTTATAAGTTCGTGATTTATCATATCTCCTAAGTGATTAGCATATCTCGAGGCTTTCAAATTCAAAAATCTATTAGATGCGCTGAAGTGGGTGATAGTAAGAGGCTATAGGCCTTGGGCATTCGTGGAGTTATTATGAACACTTTATCGGGTCATTATTAAGCGTTTAATGCTGTCGAATTCGAGTTTGTAGTAACGCACTATGTCAATATTATATTAGCAACAATTGATTAGAGTCGAAAAATATTCACAATTTATAAATTCAGAAACTAATTTTATTATTTTCAAGAATTACTGACTTTTTTTATAGTGTTGGAAAATTGAATATTACCTTAGTTATCTTTTATATATATATATATATTGTTATTTGCTTTGTTGAATTTCTCTACTCCTCGCTAGGTGTATAGTTGTTGAATTTATTTCATATATATACGAAAAGCTATTTTGTCATTGTCAAATCTAATCATTAAACACTAGATAGCCGTGGTTTCATCTCCGAGCTGGAGACCTCCCCGCATTCTACGCCGGCTACAGTCTCAGGTGGAGGCTTTCCTCCACGGTGGCATCTCGTCCAGTGTGGCTTCTTATCTTCAGGGGTGCATGTGCTCCTCTGTCATTCCGCCGTCAGCTATCCCTTTCACCTTCTCGCTCACGCAACCTGTCTTCGCTTTCACCGAATCGCTCACGCAACCTGCCTTCTTGATGGATTTGTTTGAACAGGTAATGATTACTTGGAACCTTAGGAGCTTTGCTTTCTTCTCCTAGCTTCGTTTCGTCTACCCTATGAAAGTCTGTGTACGAGCTCTGTTTTCTTGGGAGTTTGGTTCGTCGCCGTTCATCCAGGTTAGTGATTTTCCAATGGAGTCTCAAATTCAAGATCTCCGACCAATCAATCAGGCATCCAAACCTATTTTTCTCTTCATCCTTTTTCTTTCCTTCATTGTGTACATTCTTGTGATCAATTTTGGTATCTATTCCACGGTTAACCCAGATTTTATTGTCTAGGATTTGTGAAAGTCCTAATTGTGCAAATTGTGATAATTTTTCGTATCTATTCGACGGTTAAGCTAGATCTTATTGTCTAGGGTTTGTGAAATTCCTAATTTGTAAATTGTCTATCTGACTTGGTTTGTTTCTGGGTTCATGTTCTTGGTTACATTATTTGGAAGTTACTGTTAATTTTGAGTATGATCTATGAATCTGTTTCCTCTTCTTCATTTCGTTATTTAGATTTTGTTGGTATGATTATCATTTCTCCTTTTTCTACCCGTTGAATTGTTTGTTGCATGTGGTTTGTGTATTTCATCAATTTTTGGGATTTTATAATGATTATAAAGATTGTCTTCTTACTTACCTTTTCTTATATTTATGGATGATGGGTTTGGTTTTGTGAATCATTGTTTAGGTATGGGGTTTCTACCTAATCTACTTTCTCCATGGTGATGTGATTGACAGAGTTTTTTCAACAAAGTCAGTTTATAGACCCAGCTTCTCCTATTCAAGTTTTGCATTCCCAATTTCATTCTCTGCTATTCAAGTTTTTCATTCCAATTTCCATTCTCATTCACTAATCCCTTTGAATTGTTTGGGCTGAATGTAGCAATTTATAATTTTTTCTGCATTCAGAATCATGTTCTCTTATCTGACTTGGTTTGTTTATGGGTTCATGTTCTTGGTTATATTCTTTGGAAGTTTCTGTTACATTATTTAAAAACTGATGAATCTATTTTTAATTTTTTACTTTGTGTATATTCAACAAATTCATTGAGGTTTTATACTGTTTTCTGCATTCAGAATCATGTTCTATTATTTATGTTTGATGTCAAATTTTATGAAGCACTCAAATAATTATATTGAAAGCAGACCCATTCAATGCAATATTAACATTTCATGAATCTATTTTTATTTTTTTATTGTGTGTATATTCAACAAATCCATTAAGTTTATATAAAGTGAATTGGTGGTTGCATGTGGGTTATGTGAATCATTATGAGGGAATGGGTTTTGTACCTGATCTGTTCTATCAGTAGTGATGTGATTTATAGAAATTGATGTATAGCTTCCTGGTTGTTTATTTATATTTTGATTTCAGGTCAATTTCCTTATGTATTTTTTAATGTTTATATAAAAGAATTTTTTGTCTAACTAGGAATTCCTTCCTACAAAGAGAGATACGTGGAGTAGGTTATCTTCCCTTGAAGATGTCTTCTCCATAGATAATGATGTTCTGCCATACATTTTTCACTGAAAATGTGGGAATCCCTATCAAGGTATGTGCTTTCTATCTAATCTATTTGGTCAGTGGTGATGTGATTCATAGGAATTGATTCATAGCTTCTTGGTCATTAAATGAAAGATTTGGTTATTCAACTCAATTATATTCTCATTTTTTGTATTATTTATGTAAAAATTATTTTATATTTCAGCTCTTGAAAAGACATGGGGTCTTTGTTCTGAATTTAAGATGTCATTCAGAAAGGAAGTGGCTTTCTCACAATAACATGGCATCACTCCACTGTTTGTGTTACTAGAGAATTCTCTTCTATCCATAGTTTTTGATTGCGGATGGCGGCTCATGGCGGTAAGCCAAAAATCCGCCATAAAGTTATAGCGGATGGCGTTGCGAAAAATGGCGGAAATGGCGGATTACCTAAAATACACATATATGTACCAAAAAACATGCAGAAAAATTGCAAATATAATAAATTATAAAATCTATCTATATAAGCAACTTTCTATTCATAAAACATCTAATTAATATAGCAAATATAGTAGCAAATTTAGCAAATAAATATAACATCAAGTTCAATCATAACTCAAAAGTCATAAGCAAGCCATAAAATAGAAGACATAAAACATAAAAACTATAAACCATCTACATTCTAGCTCTCATCAAATTCATCCAAATTAACACGATTATTATCGTGTCCCTCTACCCCCTCATCATCCTCTGATTCAGTATCATTGAATTGAATCTCCTCTTCTTGTTCTTCTTCATTTTCAGAATTCTCTTCATCTTCAAATTCTGGTTCTTCTTCTTCTTCCACAATTACTGCTTTTCCTTTTCCTTTTTTTGAAGCCTTAGACCCACTTGGTCCACCCTTTGCACCACCTCTTGCAATTGCAGGTTCTTTTCTTTTTCTATTTTGTTGTCTTTTAGTATATGTCGTAGGCTCATGTCCTCCTATTGCTTCAAAAACAAGGTTCCAACTTAAAGTATTGTCATCTTGATGAACCAAATCAGCATCATCATCCATATTATCATCATCTCGAAAGGTGGCAGTCCCAATTTCTCCCACTAACCACTCATTACACTCATCAATGTCATTGAGTGCAATAGGGTCAACTTCATCTTTAAGGTTGTACCTCTCGATGAGTTGTTGGTTATACTTTATGAAGACCAAACTCTCCATCCTTTCATGATCAAGCCTATTTCTTTTCTTAGTATGAATATGCTCAAATATACTCCAATTGCGCTCACATCCAGAAGCACTACAAGTCAATCTCAAGATCTTGATAGCAAGGTCTCGCATATTTAGAGCTTCATGCCCATATGTCCGCCACCAAAATACTATAAAATTAAAATAAATTTGTCTAAGCCTTTAATCGAACTAAATTTATAAAGTTTTGTAAAATTTATAACAATCTTACCGGGTGAAAGATTTTTCCTCTGAGATTTTGCAAAGGATGATCCAAAAAGTCCATAGCCAGCCTTATATAGTGCTTGCTTCTCCAATATCTTCTCTTGCACAGCTATACTTGGCACTAATCTAGTGATGCACTCAAACCACCCCTTTGTAACTTATAAATCCAACTCAATGCGAGGATTATCATAAAACAACTCCGAATTCAGAAAATGACCAGCTGCATGCAACGGACGATGAAGTTGGCAATTCCATCTGTTGTCAACGATTTTAAAAACTTCAGAATATTTGCTCACATCATTAGAAAATATTTTCATGATGCATTCCTTTGCCTTCTCTATTACTTCATATATATAACCCATTGGTGGCTTCTTCTCTCCATCAACAAGTCGAAGCACCCCAACAAGAGGCCCCATGATCTTAAGAGTGTACTTGACATGATTCCAAAAGGAAGGCCTAATAACAATCTTTGTTGCCTCCCTCCCCTTTGCCTCCCTTGACAACTTATTCCTTACCCACTCATCCGAAGTGAACATTCTTCTTAGATTTCCTTTCTCCTTATAAAGCCTTTTCAAAGAGAGAAATGAAGTGGCAAATCGGGTGACTGCATGCCTCACCAATTCCTTGCCATTTGTGAATTGTCTCAACATCGATAAAGTGCTAGAGTGGCTATAAGTGAAGCTAACCAAAGAAATGGCACTTTTTATGGTTTTTTGGATTAATGGTAACTTCCCAATGTCTTCAAACATCAAATCCAAACAATGGGCAGCACACGGGGTCCAAAACAAATTCGGTCTTTTCTCCATCAGTAACTTACCGGCTAGAACATAGTTGCTCCCGTTGTCAGTTACAATTTGAACAACATTTTGCTCCCCAATTTCCTCAACAATACCATCAAGAAGCTCAAACATTTTTTCACCCGTCTTCCCATAATCAGAGGCATCAATAGACTTCAAAAATATTGTCCCAGCAGGAGAGTTTACAAGAAAATTGATAATGCTCCTTTGCCTTTTATCCGTCCAAGCATCTGACATAATAGAGCAACCATACTTTTTCCATTGTTCTTTAAGACCCTTCAATAATCCTTTGGTGTATTCCAACTCCTCATTAAGCAGCGGAACCCTTAGAGCATGATAACTGGGAGCAGGTAAATTAGGACCAAAGCTTCCAACAGCCCACAACATTTCTTGAAAACTCTTCAACTTTACTGGGTTCAATGGAATCCCCGCTTGGTAGAACCACCGTGCTATGTATCGATGAACTCTACGAACTGCTTCCTTATTCCATGCTTCCTTGATGTTCTGCTGCCTCAATTTATCTCTTTTATTTCTTGTAATGGCAGTTTCAGGTCTTCTAACAAACAAGTCCATTGGACCTCTCATGCTAGTTGCACCCCCTCTAGCACTACTTGCACCCCCTCTAGCTGCTGCCATTGGAGCTGGATTATGAGGTTCATCAATCCCTTGAGCATCTTCCTCCGACAATCCGAACCCCAAACTCTCTAAGTCAAGTTCCCTAGCATTGACACTCTGTTATTCGGTGCTTCCCAGGGAGGCATTTTGTCTTCCTCGACCTTTTTTCTGATGGTAATACTCCCATAATTCAGCAACAACATCTTTTGGAACCATTTTACATCCAGCAATGTTTCCAGGCTTGATCATTAAGTGCTCTTTTGCCCGTATGATGCCTTCTTTCATAATTTTTCCACAAAAAGTACATACGGTATCATTGGTATTTCCTTCTTCTACCGTATTAATATATTTCCAGCCTAGGTCAACTCTATTAGAACAGACAAGAGCAGCGGGAGCGGGATCAACAGGAGCAGCACCAACAATAAGACCAGCAGAGGCAGGGGTAGGGGCATTAGAATCAAGGGCTTGTCTAGAAGTGGACATAGTATACTGAATAGAAAAAAATGGAAGAAGAGAAGTTTAACACTGATTATTGATAAAGAAAGGGCAGCAGGGAAGAGAGAAAAGAAAAAAATAGGAGCAGAGAAGATAAAACACGTACGAACCAGCAGTGATGAACAGGTGATGAGCAATAGTGATGAGAGAACAGAGACGAGCGGCGCGTCAGGGGGCGCGACGGGCGGCTAGACGGATGGCAGCGTGGTGAAGAAATCTGGGTCGCAGGGATGAGAGAACAGAGACGAAGAGAGGGATTTTTTTTAAGAAGAGGAAAAGGAGGTAGTTTTTGAATGAGGGGCTGAAAATTAGGGTTAGTGGTTAGTGGGATCTGACTTAGGTTTATTAAATTACCCAAACCACCCTTAAATTTTTTTGAAAAACCTGAAAAAACCAGGCCATTTTCGCCATGCAGATTGCGTCCCGCCATGGCGCCACCGCAATTGCGGCGCCGAGTAAATGGCGGCAGGGTCAAAACCCGCCACGCCATACCGTTATGGCGCCGCCATAACCGCCATTTAAAAACACTGCTTCTATCTAATCTATTTGATGAGTGGTGATGTGATTGATAGGAATTGATTGATAGCTTCATAGTGATTTATTTGTATTTTGATGAAACCTTTTGTTGGTCAACTCAGTTGCATTTCAATCCTTTATTGGTTATGCAAAAATTGTTGTATATTTCACCTCTTGCAAAGAAGTAGAGCTGATTGTCATGAATTTGTTTCCTTCTTTGATAAAGGAATATGCTTGTGCCACTCCCATTCAAGTTTTGCATTCCCAATTCCATTCACTCCTGTTCAACTCTTGCATTCTGATTTCAGTTCTGATTCAATAATCCCATTGATGAATCTTTGTTTTTTTTAAGGTATGTTCAACAAATCCATTAAGTTTACCTAAAGTGAATTGCTAGTTGCATGTGGGTTGTGTGAATCATTATCAAGGAATGGGTTTTGTACCTAATCTATTCTATTTGTGATGATGTGATTGACAAAAATTGATGTAGAGTCCGTTGGTCATTTATTTATTTTTTAAGTTCAACTGAATTGCATTACATTTTTTTGTTGTTTGTGGAAAAATTATTTTATATTTCAGCCATTGGATGTACATACAGCTCTTTGCCCTGAACTTAAGAGGTTCATTGAGAAAAGAATGGCCTTGTGCCAGTAAAATGGCTTCATGGTATTGTTTGTCTAACTAGCACACCTCTTTATCCAAAGTAAAATCTATCTAGCAGCTAGTCTTTCCATGAAAATGTGTTCTCCACACATAATAAGGTTGTGCTATATATTCTTCATTAGAAATTTGGGAATCATTATCAAGGTATGAGGTTTCAATCTCATCCATTTCATGAATGTTGATGTGATTGACAGATTTTTATTGATGTTTGTCTATACTTTTTTTTCTCATTCATCTGCTGTTTCGAATGTATCCCTACCTAACACATTTACCAACTCTCATTGCCATGAGTAGAATCATTGTTTGGGATAGTTGATGACTGCCTTCCCTATGGTCCAATGACATGTAGGTGCACTGTAGTAGGTATGGTGTGATATCTCAATTTTTGGTCCCTATTTCTTAATTTCTTGGAAGTTTCACTTGTTTTTCCTATTTTTGTGTTGGTTCAGGTTTTGCTCCTATGATTAGTTGTCTCTATGCCATTGAATGGAGATGTATATGAATTGAGATTTTGTTTTCCCTCCATTTCCATCCTCAATTTGAATTAAAAAAGGTGAGCTTGTGTCCTGGATTTTTTCTATAAAAGGATGGTTGGTGAACCACAATCAATACAAAAACATTCTGCTGTGTTCTATTTCCTCCTAAGCTCTATCTATTTCAGAATTTTTCTGTTTACATTTTGATCTATTTCATCAACTCTATTTATCTCCTTTCTTTTTACTGCAATGCCTCCTCCATTTGATATGATTTCTAAGATGCATCCTCCTAGAGAGGCTTGGAGGCTGAAAGTTAGGGTTCTAAGACTTTGTGTTGTACCCTCTTTTGGTAACCATGAGGTTCCTAACTCAATGGAGATGATTCTCCTTGATGAGCATGTTAGCCCCTATTAGCTTCTCTTTTAAATATGATGTTAGTTGTTGTTTTTTAAGTTTTCAACTTTAAATTATGTGTTTCACTAATCTGATTTTGCTCTTTTGTTGGATTTCCAGTGTGGAAAAATTCAAGCTACAGTTAAGAAACCACTCCTTAATAGGTTTAGGGATCATATAGTTGAAGGTCAAGTTTTAGAATGGCATACTTTACTATTGTGTCAAATCATGGTAGTTATAGAGCAACTTCTCATGAATTCAAATTGGTTTTCCTTCACCGAATCACTGTTGTAGCTGTTGATGAAGATGTTATCCCTAAGACTTGTTTCAACATGTTTCCTTTTTTTGAGCTGCTGAACATGACCCAAGATTATGATTTTTTAGTTGGTGTGTATATCTTCTTTAGTTGGTAGCAATGTTGGGGATAAAGTTTTTATCACCAGAATGAATTTGATTTCCAGTGATACGGTTATACCGTTTAAATTCCAACGCCGTCAATTCCCAGTTTCTTTGTCGTTTGCGATGACAATCAACAAAAGCCAGGGTTAGACATTATCAACAGTCGGTTTGTTCTTGCGTCGTCCTGTGTTTTGTCATGGTCAACTTTATGTAGCTCTTTCCCGAGTTAGGAATAGAAATGGTCTTAAGATTTTACTTTGTGATGAAGGATTAGTTGATCCTACCAGGACTGAAAACGTTGTATTTAAGGAAGTTTTTGATAAGATATAATGTAGTTTTTTGTTATATTTTTCAATCTTATCTGTGTAATTTTTATTTTTGTTTTGGTCTACGTTTTCTTTAGAGAGGGACATCTTCTTTGGGGTATGTCTAGAATCGTCTCAACCATTTTGTGTGCACTAGATGCACCATTTTTTATGAACCATTAGATTCTATTAAATGAAAATTAAAGGATGTTATGAAAGAAGAGTATTCATACGCTTTATAAATATAGAATATATTAGTATATATATATACATTAACACCATTTTAATACATAATATTTTAAAAATGGCAAGTATAATCTTTTACTTTAAAATGAATATAAAAATATTTTTCATTTATTAAAATTAATTATTATACTATACTATTTTTAATAAAATAATGTAAGAAATTAAATTATTTTACATTATTAAATTATATTTCTCATGGCCACCGTCACTCTTCGAGGCCTCATTCTCGCTTCTCTGATTCTCTGATGACGTACCACAACTCTTGTCTGAGCCCCATGCACTTTCGCTCTGGCGGCCGGGGCTTCCAAAGCCCGCCACGTCGCTCTCCCAATAGGACCGTAGGTTTCAACCCAGTCGGCCCCGGCGACGGGTTTGGACCGATGAATGGTGACGGTTATGGAGAATACTGGTTCAACACTTACCAGGCTTCTCCTCTGTAGCTGTCTGGTCAAAAGCGATGATTTCAAAGAGTTTCGCTCGATGAGGTGCTATACTTTTCACTGTGATGTGGATCTTGGTTGCCCCTCTCCTATTTTAATTTTTATCCTTTTTTACATTTTTTCGGTTCTTTTGAGCATAAGCGGTCGTGCTGAAATATATATTTTTGTTATTTCTAAAATATATATTTAAGTAATATATATTATTAGTAGTAACTTTTTTATAATGTCATGTATCAATTTTCCTTGTCACATGTTTACATAATTTGTAAGAAATAAGAAAATATAAGTTAGAATATACTTTTCTAATTTAATTTTTAATAGTTGAACACGTAAAAATTTATTCAAAAATAATTTAATAGTTACCCGTTAAGAAAAAATATCATCAATCATAATTATTTTAAAATGATCATCCAGGTTTTATGTATCAATTTTTCTTGGTGCCTTCTGTTTTCTATTTTTTATTATTATTTTGGTTTTAATATTTAGACCAAATTCTAATTTGATGTCTAATATTTTAAATATTTTATTTTAGTTCAAAATAATTTTGGACGAGTTTAATATTATTTCACTCTAAAATTTGATACAAATTCTTTGTATTAGAAAAGATTTTGTATTAGAGTATTGACATTTAAAGTACTTAATTATGCACTAAAATGTTATGTATTTATTAGAGTCTATCAATGTTCTTCTTTTATATTAATCTTTGATTTCTATGTAATATAATCTAATGGTTTATATAAATATGGCATATTCTATAAGCACATAATTGTTGTGCTCATTTAAAAGATACACTCTTCTTTAGTGGATAAATTTGATGGTTCATATTTTCATATTTTATTTTGATTCCTTTTTTTGTTTAAAATGCCATTTTTTTAATACAGTTATTTTATCTAATATCAAAAAGTTACTTCACTATGTGGTTTTGAAAATATTAAATTTTATTAAAAAACTTGATTATTTACTTTTTTAAATCTAATATTATTTTTTCCAAAAAAAAAAAAAACAGAAAGAAACTGTATTGTTAATATATCAATAAAAATAAAATATGACCATTTTATTAATAAAAAACAATTATTTATCTTTTTATAGAAAAAACAGTTAGATGATACCAATACAAATTTGATTTTAATCTGTCATAAAATAATTTGATTTTAATCTGAATTAGACTCTATCCATACAATTTTATTTTATTTTTGTTATTTCTAACATATATATTTAAGTAATAAATATATTATTAGTAGTAACTTTTTTATAATGTCATATATCAATTTTCCTTGGCATCTCTTTATATAATTTGGTTAATTTATCCAGATCTCAATTGATTTTATTATTTTTTTCTTTTTACTTAAAACGTATCTCTTTTAACAGATGAACCAAATATTTGTTTTTTAAAAAAATTAATTCAGATTTTTTTTAATACATTGAATTTGTATACAATTAAAAAATCAAATATTTAAAAGTATGGATAATTTTTTTTACTATCAGTCTAACAACACTTTGTTGCAGGATTTTGTTTTTATTAATATAATCATCTCAGTCCAAGCATAAACGTAATTAAAGTGAAATAATCTGAGTTATTCTAATTTTTTTTTTTGTAAAATTCATCAGTTTCACTTGATTAGGGATCCCTAAACCACGTTACTGGCTCACCCCATCTCCTCTATCCCTAACCCAATCTCCATCGGACGCACCATGTCGCCACCCCCATCCTCAACTGAGGCTTCGGCTTCTATCCTCGGATTTGGCCACATGCACAGAAGCTATGGGTATCTCTGCGATTCCATTCAATCCCACCATGAGGGTGCTGTTCTGTTCGTCGCGTCTGTTCCTTCTCCCCAACGTTTCTCTGTCTCTCTGTCTCTATCATACCTCATTCTCCATCTCAATTTCTCCATTTTGGATAGCAGACGTTGCCACCACCGTTCAAGAGATATATGTGGGCTATCGTTCCATTCTCCTCCTTTTCAATCTCTTTCTCGATTCCTTCTCCAGTTTCATTTTTTGTGTGTTAATTGTTACTTTTTTCTGGATTCATCCTTTAATTTTGAATTGTTTGGTTTTTGATTTAATCATCGTGATTGTTACTTATTTTTGTAAATCAATGGTTCTGTCCTATGTTTGTGCTCTTGGTGTTTGTGTGAAATAATTTTCTTGTTGGGGGTTTTCTCATTATAAATTATATAATTTTCTTTGTGCTATTGGGCTGAAGTTAACTGTAATGGTAGGTATAGTTGACTGATAAAATTTTGTTTTTGCTTTATTGTGAATTGTCAAATCAACTATATGTGTTAGGTATTTGGTAATTTGGAAGAGGCCTCTTCCCATATTGTTTTTTCTCTTTTCCCATGAGTATTTGGTTACTTGTGATATCTTCCTAAATGATGTGTGTAGCCAGGGACGGATCTATTCTTACCGGTGTGGGGGCAAGCGCCCCACTACAATTTAAAATTTTATTGAGTAGTATATAATAATAATATTTATTTGTCCCCACTAAATTATTAAATTTGACCCCACAATAATTTTTTATTCAACTTTCGACGCTTAATAGTCAATTTGGGTACTTCATATTAGATGTCTATTATAATGATGAATTTTTAAATTTAAATAAGATTGTTGTTCTTTTTTAGAAATCGACTCGAAAGAATATTGTCTATCCATTTGTGTTTCTTCTTTTGAAATTAGCTTTAGTTTTTTATAACTACACTAATTGAATGAACTTTTTCAACAATGAATATCATCAAGAGCTAATTGTATGAAAGTTGAATTTTAAATGATTGTTCAACAACATATACAAAAAAAAGATATTTTGATTATATTGTCAAGGTTTCAAAATATAAAATATAAAAAATTAAATTTTAAATTATATGTTATTATTTAAATTACCATTTTAGTATTTTAATTTGTAATTAGATATTTTGAAACCTAATCATATTTTACAATAACAAAATATAATTATAACAATAATTATACTACGTATACATAAAATAATCACTTCTACAAAATAAATTTTAAAATACAAATTTTAAAATACAAAATACATATTAAAAATAAGTTAAATAATATATATATTTATACATAAATCTATAGTAGATAATTTGATACCTAATTTTTTATGTAAACTTAATATTTTTATTATAAAAATTATTTTCATGTTATATATATTTTGCCCCCACTATCAAAATTTTTTGGATCCGTCACTGTGTGTAGCCATATCAATCTATATATGCCTATTAGTCTATCTCTGTCCCATATGTGAAGCTTACATTGTAAGCTTTAGTGTTTGTTAAGTTCGGGAGTTTATAACTCCAACTCATCTGTTTATCTTCTCATCTTAGTTCTGAATTTTTCTCTCTATATTTTCTCCTTTTTGGTGTTCTTATCCTATATATGTTGGGAATGAATAACCGTGTTGATCTGGTGGAGAAAATCACTCTGTGGAGAGAATCATGGAAAGTGCATGTTAAAGTTGTAAAGTTGTGGTACCACAAGAATCCTGCTTTGGATCCTTTTCAAAATCTGTTGCATATGGTATTAATGGATGAGAAGGTCAATTTTATTTGATGTTAGCATTTCTTTAAGTTGTTGCAACTTTTTTTTTAAATATGCAGAAGGGAATTTTTTTAGTTGCAAAGTGATATGTTTTTGTTGTTTTATTTTTTTAATCAAATATTTTTATGCTGTTTGGATACCTAAATAAGTTAATAAATTCAAAATATGAAGCATTTTTTTTCAACTGCAGTTACACAAGATCCAAGCAACTATTAGAGATCAGCTTACATCAAATTTTGCTGTGTCTCTAAATGAAGGGGATGTGTACTTGATGACCCATTTTACAGTTGTACCAAACACTGGTTTGAACAGAGTGACGAAACATCAGTTCAGACTTTTGTTCCAATGCAAGACCTCTGTTGTTTCTGTGGTATCTCTAAGGATACTACATTCGGGTTTGTGTTTTACATCAATAGATGAAATTGATCAAAGGACAAAGGACGACAATTTCCTCATTAGTTCGTACAAGTTTCTTGCTCTTCCCTGTTAGAATCATAGTATTATGTTTTAAAAAGTGTGGTTTCTGATTCAAATTTGTATATGTTTGAATCTAATTATTAGACTTTATTGGGATCATTACTGGTGTTCGAAAAGAAAGAGATGTAGCATCATATGGGAAGCTGATCAAAGCAGTTGTGCTAGAAGTTTTTAGTGATGGGTAATATCTCTCTGACTTCTTCCCATATCAGTACTTATCTTCTATTAATTCTATTTTTTTTTGTTCCAGTCTTTATGTTTATAACAATAAATATATAGTTAGATCCTTTTGATCTTTTGAAACTTATTTGTTCAGCAAAAAGTTACAATACAATGTGTTTGGAAATGCTTGTGATCTGTTAGAATATGATAACTTACAAAAATATCCAAGATATCCGCTGATTGTCCTCGAGTCTTTTAAAATCAAAGCAATTGAAGGTTAGTTTCAGGCATATTCATCGATTTTTTACTCTAATATTTACTTTTCTATTTTTTGAGCTTTTAATTTAAATATGGTTTGAGGTTAATAGAGTAGGATTCTTGCATGCAGGTGGGGTAATCCTGCAGAATGTGATAAATGTCTCTAGGTTATTCATTAATCCCGATATTCCTGAGTCTGTTGAGTTTCTAAGCAGCTGTTGTGATAAAAAAAAATTGTAAACCTACAACCTGCTATGCTTATTTTGTTGGTATTGATGTATATGTTTTGTATTATGAGGATTAGTTATTGTATCTTGTATGTAGATTTAGTGTAGCCAGTTATGGATTCTTAAGACTTGTGACCAATGTGCTTGGATGCTTGGTTTCTAAAGTTGATGGTCATTATTTCAATGGCAAAGAGATCAGTAATATTCAAAATCTTCATGCAGATAATGGGGTACTATTTTAGATTGGCAAACTCTCCATTTAATACTTAAACTTGAATTTATTAAACATGCGTGTCGGGTTTCGTGATCTGATTTGTTAATCATTATTGTACAGTATATCATTGTTTATAAAATTTTACAGGATGGTCATTACTTTGTTATTGGGACAATTAAGGAAGTTATGGATAAACCAGATTGGTGGTACTACTCATGTGTATGTGGTCATGCCGTTGTTGAGCATGAGGATCTCTACCTTTGTGATGCTTGTGGTTCATGTATTGAACATGTTATGGTCAAGTAAGGTTCATATGTAACTCTATTATGGAATAGATTAAGTATCAATCTTTTGGATTTTTTGTTTGTTCTTTGTTAGGCACAACTCTTTGTGTTGTTAAGCAGATTTCTTGGTTTTAGTTGTTATTCTTAGTTGTTAATTGTGTTAGATATGGTATTCGGGTAAAGATTCACCATGGTGGGTGTGATGTTTTGTTTGTTCTGCTTGATAATGCGGTAACAAAACTATTTGGATAAACCTGTTCTGAAGTATTTCTCAGGATAGAAGAAGAATTTCATGTTGATCCTAATCTGCTTGCAGTATGAACTCTTTCATAGCAAACCCATTTAATCTTTATTAAGTTTCTTTTGTGTTCAAGTTTCTTGATATTTTTATATTGATCTCCGAAGGTCCGTCGGTCATATTCTCCACATATGTTTGATGATGTTGTTGGAGAGAAGAAAGTTTTCAAGGTTGCAATTAATTCTGCAGTTGATCGAGATTACTCCGGGTACTTTAAAATTGTAAATATCTTTAGTCATAATTCGAAACCAGCTGCAACCAATAATTATATCAAAAGTATGATTCCTCACCCTATGTTAGAACATGTTCATGCAATTTTTTATTTTTTTTTCTGAATCTATGCGTCGGATACTTATTCTAATCAAATTATTCCAGGCAAGGCTTCACAGTCCCATTTTTCCACCAATCTATGACACCTATTTACAGTATGCAACTGGGGAAGATTATAAGACTCAAGTAGTGTGTGATAATTCTATTCAATCAGAAACAATTGAAGATATTATTACTGATCTTATTTCACCCAATCGCTGCTATTCTGATGCTGAGAACGTATATTTTTTCCTTATTTGCAATAAAATCTCTTAGATCATTCGTTTTTATTATTCTTGTTATATGATATGCTGAAAAGTTAGTAAATGATAGTTTTGTAAATTATTTGAAATTTGAAATGCTGTAATAATTTTTTCTTTGCTGGCAGGGTGGTTTCGTTTTTATTCTGGGAACTATATCATCTGTTTTGAAGAATCATAAGTGGTGGGTCTCAACTTGTTTATGTGGTTCTCTTGTGTCAGCTAATAAAAATATTTTATCATGTGATCTATGTCAGCTTCAATGCATTGATGCTGTCCCAAGGTGTTTTGTTCTTTAATTTTATTTTGTTTTGGCAACTAATTATTATTTCACTGTTTACTAAAATTTTCCTTGTTTTCTCATAGTTTTCAAGATTCTGCTTAAAGATTGTAGTGTCTCATACAAATGGCAACAATATATTTGTTCTTAAAGATCGTGAGGTCGTGCAAATAATAAAGACAAGATACTCGAGCTTTTTGGATAATCACCCAGAGTGGAATTAGGTTATCATCCAATTGTGGTTTTAATTAGTATATACATATAGATATAGTTGTTTGTATATTTTGACATTCCTAACGAAAAGATAAACTATTATTACACTATTTGTTAACTATTTTGTATTTTTTTTAGGGATCTTATTGCAAAGTTGTTCCATTGAAACTCATTTCAAGTCTTTTGCACAAAAAAGTTGTATTCATGGTTGATGCTAGGCCTGTGGGTTATGAGATGAATCGATCTGTGTATATTGTTCAACAAATTTGGGATGATGCCTCTGTTATTAATGTTTTTGAAGCTGCTGCTGTGATGAATGAGCATAAGGTCTGTTGTATAGTTTTTATAATTTGTTCAATTATTAGTATTTAAAAATATCAATAACTGAGAGGATTTCAATTTTGTTCAGATTCATGTTCTGGTTGATTCTATACGTGAAGTTGAAGATGCTTTCAGCCAATGTGAAAGTGATCATGAGCCTGTGGAGGGTCTGCATGCTTTTTAGTTTAATATGTTCAGATATTACTTTAAAATGTTATTTGATTTGTAATACTTAGTATGTTTTGAATTCTAATGTGGATATAACTATGATATTTATGTATTTAATGAAATTTCTTTTTAATTACAACAAAAGAAAATATGCGTTTATTTTATCAATTTCAAATGAATCGGTGGAATGATTAATTAATTATTAATCAGTACCCAAAAAAAAAAGAAAAAATCATAATCTGCCAAAAAGATATAGATCCTGGTTAATAGAATGGTTTTCATTGCCATTTTTAAATGTATTCAAGCAAAGGTTAAATTTAATTGTTACTAAAAATATATATGTTGTCTTCATTTAAAAATTTATAACATTTGAAATTGAAATTTAAATATGAAGTTAACCTTCATTGTTGCTGGTTTTATTTCCTTTTAATTACAATAATATTGAATTAATCTTATCCACTATAATAATGTTGGAATGTTCAGTTTTGGTTTATTTTGGTTTACTTACCTTGTTCGCTGCTGAATGGGTTGAAACATCAGAACTCATGTTCCTCGTAACTTTCTCCTTCTTTACCGAGACCTTAGCCCTACCTTTCTCTTTTCTCCTTTTGCTAGCTGTTGCCACTCTCGCCTTCCTGCCTTGATCTTCTCTGTGGGTGTTGTCATCCCGATTCTTCCGTCACCACCGTCAACCCAGTTTTCTTTATCCCATCCAATTCATGTTTCTGGATCCTTTCTTGGATTATCCTAGTTTTCTCTCTCTATGTACATTGTGCATCAAGGTTACCGACTTCGATCGACGTTTTTTTGTCTCGAACGACCTCTCAGAACAGTATTGGTATCATCATCGTATTTTTTATGATTTGTTTGCTTTTGTTTCAAATAGAATTCTAATTTACTAATTTTTATACTATAATCTGTTGGTAGATGAAGATGTATAAGAGATCAATTGAGAATACAGCTGGTTTTGGATCTAAAATTGCAACCCAGTTCTACTGAAAATGAAAATGGGGTCAGAAAATTTGCAAGAAAGTTAAGTTAAATAATTTTTCTTCTGATCTATTTGTGTATAAACTATGTTCAATTGTGATCGGTTTTTTCATTTTGCTCACCAACTTTTTGGGTGATTTCGTTTCTTTGTGAGTTTTTTCGGGTACTGAAGGAAACAAGGGATTCAAGTGGGAAGCATGCAAGGGACTATACCGTTTACACAGGGGCTCTTGGGACAGCATACTTCTTTCTCCTTTGTAGATTTTTTTTCCTGTTTGGTCTGAAGAAAATGGTGTCATTAAAATCTATGCTGATAAGAATCAAACTAGGATGTCAAGATTTCTTCAATTGAAATATCTCCAAAGCCTGTTGTTATTGGGAGCTCTACTATCTTTAAAAGCGAAGAATTTGAAAAAGGGATGCCCTTTTTTTGTGTTCATTTCTGTGTTAGGTTAAAAACAAAATTATCGAAGGGGAAAAAAGTGATTAGTTGAATTTGAATTAGTGTGGGTTGGTCTCAAATTTATCTTTTTTTTTTGTGTAGTTTTTACTTTGTTTTTCAGCTCTTTTGGAGTTTCAGCTGAGCTCTTCGGCATGATTCATAAAAGTTTCTAGCTTTTATTTTATTTTTATTTGGGTCAATCTAGATCATGTGTTCTATTTAACTACTCATATTGATGGGGAACAGTATAATTATATAGTCAAAGATAGCATGAATCAATAGGTATGGTTTGTTTATAGATAGATAGATACATGTATATAGATTCATAAATAGGTTGATATGACATAGCTATATATAGAGGTATGAGTATATGTAATTTAATTAGGTATGGACACATTAAATGTCATATGTCAATCAATCAATCAATCAATCTATCCAAGGACTTCAAGAGAAACGTATTTTACAAGCTTTGCCTTACAAGCTTGCTCATTTCTCTGCTATAAGTAGTGATGAGGTGATGGAGTATTGTGTTGATCTCTCAAAAGCTATCACTTGTTCCTTATTTGCCTTTCTTGTTTTGCATTCCCTTCCATTGAGATAAGACTCAGATCCAACACAGTTTTCTGTTGCCAAGATTTTTCTTTTTATTTTTTTCATCTACATTCTTTCATCTCTACTATTTATTATAAGATGAGTCTTACTATTGATGCTCTTGGGAAAATCTCTCCATGGAAGGAAGCTTGGAGTATTGAGGCTAAGATCTTGACCATTTGGGAAGATGCTAGGATTGTTAATGAAAATATGCAGAAACTCTTACATATGGTCTTGATGGATAAGCAGATGAATATGTGTGTGTGTGTGTTTGTGTGTGTGTATGTTCTATCAATAACTCACTTTTTAGTTAACTAAATTCTGTTTTTTAAAATTGTGTATGTGATAATTTTTAGCATGTAATATGTCATGGTATAATATTTATAAAGGCTGAGATGATTTTTTTCTTTTTTATTTTTCAGCACCACAAGATCCAAGCAACTGTTAAGGATGATTTGATCACAACTTTTATTCATAAGTTAAAAGAAGGAGATGTATTCATTATTTTCGACTTTAAAGTGATACCTAATGGTGGATTGGTTAGGGTTACAAGACACCGGTTTCGCATCCTTTTCAAGTGTAGTACCTTTGTTGTTGCAGCTTCAAGTACAGTCATACCTAACCCTAGTTTAAGTCTAACTTCTATGGACCAGATTCTTCAAAAGCGCATTGATTATGAGTACTTAATAGGTAAGTTTCACTTTTTCAAATATGAACCATTATAAAGGTGTTTTAAATTGAAATTAATAAGAATTCAAGGAAATGTCTCATGGTATTCTATCTGAGGGTTTAATCTTGTCTTCTATAATTTTACTAAACAGATTTTGTCGGGGTCCTTTGCGGATTGAAAAAGAGAAGGGATGTTGAGTGTAATGGAAATATATTGAAAGTTATGATCCTTGAAGTTTTTGTTGATGGGTATCGATTATCTTTCTATTTCTGATCCTTTTTTTAAATTACCTTATGCCTCTTTTTCTTGTTTTTTTACTGCTATTGAATTATTCTATTGTTGTCCATCCTTTCCTATAATCATTACCCAGAAAGAAAATCTCCTGCAATCTTGTTGGTGATTGTTCTGCTCATATAGACATGAATAGTTTGAAAAGGTATCAGAGACCACCTGCTGTAATTCTGCAATCTTTCAAGATCAAAGTCAATGGAGGTGAAGAGTTGTCCATGTTGGACATGTCTCAGTTTGATTTGTTTAAATATTTTTTTTCGAATGAATAGTTTCTTTATGAATTAATTTCTTCTTATTGTCTTTTGTGATTTGTAGATAAAGTCAGTCTCTAAAATGTGATCAATATTTCTCAGGTTTCCATCAATCCTGATATGCAAAAAACTATGAATTTTCTGAATCAGTTAGTTGTATTCAAATCTCCTTAACTTTTGTCTCTCTAAACTCAAAATTTGCGCCTTCCTCTCTCTCTCTCTCTCTCTCTCTCTCTCTCTCTCTCTCTCTCTCTCTCTCTCTCTCTCCCTCTATAACTGTCTTGTTGAAATTCTTTTATCCTAATATTAATTAATTTTTTTACATAGATACGGTATTGCAAGCCACCATTTCAGTAGACTCCGTAGTAATGATGTTGGGGATTTAGTATCTGTAATTGATGATGAATCTTTTGATTAGAAACTAATACGAACTATTGATAATCTTAAGGGAAACAATGAGGTGCGCACTATTAGTTTTTTAACATCTTTTAGTGCTATGTAGGAAATACCCGTGTTAATTGATTTTTGAATATTGTAGATATGCCTTACCTATTCAATTCATTAATTTTTTTTTAATAGGATGGACAATTCTTTGTGGTTGGAAAAATTAAGGAGATTGTTGAAGATCCAGAGTGGTGGGTCTTTTTTTGTGTTTACGGTCATCCTATTGTAGGTGATGATAATGTGTTCCATTGTCAGCTGTGGAGCAGAGAGGTCTAGCATTTTATGATCAGGTAAATCGAGCTTATGAGTTACAAATTTTCTTTCGTGTGTTCTAATTCAATAATATAAGTAGCCTTCATGTATCAGCCTCTTCTTAGACTCACAAATAGGTGAATCTCATATTTACTTTCTTTGTTATAGTTACAAGATTAAGATACTTGTTGAAGACAGGACTTCTTGTGGAATGTTTGTCTTGTTAGACAGTGCAGTCACTAAGCTATTAGGGAGAACCTGTTCTGATGTCTTTTTGTTGTTAGAAGATGAAATGGATGTATGGTTTATCCACTTAAATTTTATTGCTATATACTCTATGAATAACTATTTCTTATACTTCAATTTCGTCCGCTAATTAGTGATCACTTTTCAATATCTATGACAGAGAATTGAGCACCAGTACTATCCACAATTTTTTCATCAACTCATTGGAAAAGAAATTGTTTTCAAAGTTCAAGCAAAGAGGATTAGTACTCAGGGTTATTGCGGTACCTTTAAAGTCATTAATGTCATTAGTGATGCACGTTTTTTCAACAAACTTCACGCTGACCAGTGCATCAAGGTTGGTACTCTTTCTTTATGTTAGATATGAATTGGAGGAATCGTTTTTAGATATAGTTTGTTGATCCCCAGTTTCTAATTCTTTGGCTGTTGTTTTGAATGGTATCCTTTACATGCCAACATGATTTTGCCTCATACTTTAAAAAGTTAGTTGTGTTTTATAATTCATGTTTTCCTTCCAAATTTTAAGGATGTTAGTTCTGATTTGGCCTTTAGCCCAATATTTGAAGACTTCTCTCAGTATGGATAGCTTGGAAGTTATACCAACCAAGTCATCTTTGGTGTTCCAATACAAGTGCATACCATTAAAGAGATGCTTGCTGACATTCTTTGTGCTAAAATATATTCTTCTGCATAAAAAAATGTTAGTATTTATGTTTATGTTTTCAGCCATCTGAACTGTATTTCAACATGTGTAGTATGATAAAACATGTTTCATAATATACGAATTACTGTTTTTCTATAGGATCAGATTTGTTTTTTGATCGGTGAGATTATTGATGTGCTGAAACATCAGAAATGGTGGTACTGCTGCTGTTTGTGTAATGCACCCGTTTGTCATGTTGGGAATGTATTTTATTGTTATCTGTGTAGAGTTGAGTGTGTTGATGCCATACGAAGGTATCTATCTTATCTCTCAGAGTTGTTGGTACCAGTTTTATTTTTCCTTTTATTTCATCTTCTGCACATGTTTCTTAGTGTATATCTTTCTTTTGTTTACATTATGTAGGTATCGCATCAAAATTATTGTTTTCCATTCAAATGGCAGCAATATTTTCATACTTGAGGATGATGAGGTGATACAAATACTCAAAAAGAGTTGTTCAAACTTTTTGATAGACGAAAGAAATTCCTCCTAAGTAATCATTTTGGTTTTAATTTCATTTAATTGTCCTTCTTTTCAGTTTAGTATTTATGGTTCAGGTATGTGAATTTTGCTAATCTACCTTTTCTTTTTTTTTCTTAGTCAACGGATGATTACACTATTCCGAATAGCATGATTTCTCAGTTGATGAACAAGAAAATTGTCTTCATAGTGGATCCTAGACCTGTTGAATATGAATTGAATATATCTATTCACGTTGTTCGTGCAATATGTGATGATATTGATATTGTGAAGTTTTTGGAGGACTCCACCCGTGATAATCAACAACAGGTGATAATATTATTATGTAAATATGATGTTGAGTTAGTCCACTTTGTTTCTGATCGAGTCAACCTGAATTGGCTATATTGTTTTGTGTTTTTCATGTGTCATGTGTTAAGAGTTACTGATGTTATTCCTCTGTTGTTCGATTTAGAAATTTGATCTGGATCCCTTTGTTCCTCATTTTTTTTTCGAATTTAAGAATCCAGTTGAGTTTCATTCCAATGCAAGCATTCAATGTTCATCGAGCTCAAGTCCTCTAGTGGGTCAGGTTTCACCGATTTCTATTCTCAACTGGAATTGTTGGGTATTTCTTGACCTAATGCACTTTGATTCTTTATCTCTTAGTAAACTATGTGAACAGTAATACATATATGCATACATATGTATCATTTAAATTTTTTTCTTTATTTGTTTAATATTTGTTTTATTAGTCTTCAAAGTTTGATCATACCTGATTTTTTTCTCATCTCATTTTTTTTGGCTTCTGTATTCGTTGTTCTTATATGTTGCTGTGTTCTCTATAGACGGTTAACCATGATTTTCATGCAAGAATTTCGTCCTCACAAGGTTCCAATTTATTTGGGAATCATCAGCCTCTCACTATTAGGGAAGAGCTTCGGAGTGCCTTTGGTCAATGTGAAAATACTGTTGAGCCTGTTGAAAGGATGGATAAGTGTAGTGGCTAATCATCAGTTTCATTACAATATATATAGATATCTATAATATAATTCCAAGTCTGTAAAGAATTGTCAGTACTTTGGTTAGTTCTGTTAAGTAGTTGGAAAATTGGTAAAGTATGTTGTGAATAGATCTATTTTGATATGTAATGTGAACTGATTCCCAGAGTTGTGATGTTTATGAAACTTATTGTTCTCTTTCGTATACTTAAATTTCTCTGTGTGAGTATGTTTCTCTGTGTTTTTGAATAAAGCATGATTATTATATATAGACATGTGCTTTGTTTGGTGTGTGTATATATATATATATATATATTGTTTTCTTACAAGTTATTAAAATGTATGCAATAATTTAAATAATGAACCCCAAAATCATTAAAAAAAATGTACTTTTTTCAAGCGTGTTATAATTTGTCTTTATTTTTTGGGATAAGTACGATTTTGGTCCCTAACGTTGAGGGCCAGAATCGAAATCGTCCCTCTTGTAATTTTCGAATTAAAATCGTCATTAAAGTTTTTTTCGTATTAAAATCGTCTTTTTTATTTTTTTTGAACAAAAATACCCTCACCACTACCAACATAATTACTTCCTCCACCACCACCACCACCAACACCACAACCTCCACCAACACCAACATACACCACCACCAGCACCACCAATACCACCACCAACGCCGCCGCCGTCCCCCTCTCCCTCCCCGCCTCCCCTTCCCAGCACCCCCACCCCCACCCCGCGTCACCCCCCTCCCTGTTTTCCCTTCCCCTCCCACCCCGCGGTCACCCCCCCTCTCTGTCTCCCCTTCCCAGCACCGCCACCCCCCCTCCCCGTCTTCCCTTCCCAGCACCCCCACCCCCACCCCGTGTCACCCCCTCCCCGTTTTCCCTTCCCCCCACCCCGCGGTCACCCCCCCTCTCCGTCTCCCCTTCCCAGCACCCCCCCACTCCCACCCCGTGTCACCCCTCCCCGTCTTCCCTTCCCAGCACCCCCACCCCCACCCCGCGTCACCCCCCCTCCCCGCCTCCCCTTCCCCCCACCCCAAACAGAAACAGAGAAACAGAAACTCAAGTAACAAATTAACAAATTCAAAACAGAGAAACACAAAGCCAAATCAGAAATTCAAAGCACAAAGAAGAGATCTGGACAGAAGAGAGGCAGCGGCGGGACGGCGAGACTGCGGCGGCGGGACGGCGGCTTACCTTCCCCCTTCATCGTCATCATCATCAGAGTTCTGGAGGAGGCGGCGGCGGCGACCACGGAGGCTCCCTGGCGCCGTCCCCCTTCCCCCTTCCCCTCTTCTCTTCCCCTCCCCTCCCCTCCCCCTTCGTATACCATTTTCTTCTTCCACCCCCAACGCGTTTTTACGCGTTTTTTTTTTTATTTTATTTTATAATTTTTATTATTAAAATAGGAATAGGGGTAGTTTAGGAATAAAACAAAAAATTTTATTAAAAAGTACGATTTTAATACGAAAAAAAATTTTAATGACGATTTTAATTCGAAAATTACAAGAGGGACGATTTCGATTCTGGCCCTCAACGTTAGGGACCAAAATCGTACTTATCCTTTATTTTTTCTTCCCTTTTTTATATAAAGAAAGTTATTTTTCACTGTTAATAGGATATAAATTCAAACATTTTAAATAATTATCACTCTTACATACATTATTTGAATGAGTTTTAAAAAAGAAATTTTTTTTTGAAAACAAGGTATATAGGTTCAGCCCAGATATTTTGATAACAAACAAAATTTTCTAAAAATAGTAAAAAATAAATTTATTTGAATCAATATTAAATAAAATAAGTTTCAATTTTTTTTTCTTGCTAATATTATAGTAGATTTAGAATTATAGTTTGTTTTGGGCAATCTTTCAGATCTTTGAATTTCAATTTTAATACTTTATATGAAACTAGCTGTGCCTTCTTTTTAATTCTGAATACTTTTTTGTTTGTCTTTTCTAGTGCTACATTTTGGTCTTGATCCCTTGAATTTTCACTATAGTACTTAAGGAAATTAGAAACTGCTTTGACAATAAATTCTGGACATATTTGCTTTGAAATATAGTATTTTTCTTTCGATTGTCTGCAAAAGTATTCATTGGTCTCACTTTGGACTTATGTCAATCATAGGCTCATATGGATCTATTCTGCGGTACAAGAGCATTGAACGTTTGAAGCCTATTGAAAAACATTCACTTCTCGGTGCCAGTGGGGAAATAAGTGATTTTCGGGAGATTCTACGCTAACTTGATGAACTTATGTGAGCATTTTTCCCCCAAAGCAAAAATTGTTACGGAGTATGCACTGGAATTTCAAATTAGGGAAAAATAGAAGGTCTTCTTGATTAAATGATTTAGGTCTCTCTTCGCCACTTTCAAACCCTAACGCTTTGGCTCATCCACACTCTTGCGGGGATCACTCTCGAGCTTCAATAGAGCCACCTCAATGTCACTGTAAGTTCACGCGCTTTCTCTCTCTGCCTCAAAACCCTAGCCTTTCTCTCTCTCTAGGAACCTTTTATTATCCCCCTTATTTTATGGCTCAATTTTTTTTTTTGCAAATCTATGGTTGATTCTGTCGCATTCTGCGTTGGGCGTGATTTTGGCAGCTCGTGCAGTCGTTTTTGTGTGTGGTGTGGTGAATTTGAATGCTGATTTTGGCAGCTCGTGCAGTCGTTTTGGGGTAAATTTGAGATTTTGGAGTGATTTTTGGTTTCGGGATGAGATTAGTTGAGGGGTAAGTTGGGGAAAGGGGGTAGTAATTGAGAGATTTTTGTCTGTTCTGCTTCCTCTCATTTTGGTTAGAAGTGGGATATTTTTTAAGAGTTAAGTGAAATTGTGCATAAGATTACATTCTTGGGTTTGGTTGTGGTTTCCTTTTCTCTGTCTCTTAGTTTTTGATTAGGTGTCTCTTAGGTATAATTGTATGCTTCTTGGGTTTCTGATGTACATGGAGGAGAGTTTGAATTATTGGCATCCCGATTGAAGTTAAGCTTCAGCACTTTCATATAGCTATAACTTCGATATGTACTGTAAAGAAAATGAAGGAGAAAGCTTTTTTAATGCAGATATTTTAAAGTAAGTAGATTATAAGGTTATGTGTAATGAGTGGGTTTTTTCTTCCCTTTAAATTTGATTTCCCGTGGATATGGATTCCTTGTGAGTTATTAATCTAGAAGAAATGAATCCGAGTGATGGATTTTAGTGCAGAACCTCAAAATGAAGTGTATGGATATCTCTAGAACTTATTGGGACAATTTTGAGACACTGAATGCTTAGAAGTTCGTGGATGAATGCAATCTTTGGGGTGGTTACTGGTTATGTATTTGCAACAAATGGTGGGTTTTGATTATTATGTATTTACAATCTTTGATTTTTTTGGTTCTGATTGTTAGTTAATTATGTGTTTTGAGAATCAATTTTATGCTTATTAGTTTATAGGAATTCATCATTAACATTAATTAAAACTATGTTAGTATATTTTCTAAGTTCTTCTTCTGATTTGATACATGATAAATAGATCACTCCCAATTTGGATTGCAGAATAGTTCAAGTACTGCTACAGGATGGGAACGAACGAATGGCACATCGAAAGAAGATCTAGCTTTGAAACTAAGTCGACTTCCATCGACGTTTTCTGTCCCAAACGACCTCTCAGAACAATATTGGTATCATCATTGTGTTTTCTATGATTTGTTTTATTTTGTTTCAAATAAATGCTAATTTACTAATTTTTATACTGTAATCTCTTGGTAGATGAAGATGTATAAGAGACCAATTGAGAATGTTGCTGGTTTTGGATCTGAAAAAGCATGTAGGAAGGTGTTTGGCCTCTGTGATATTAAACATCATAGGTCAACTGGTTTACTCATGCACCAAGAATCATAAGGCTGAATGGCGATGCATGCCTATAGAGAAGATCCAAACAGGTATACTGCTGAGCATTAGAGAAGATCTTTTCTTTGCTGCTTTTTCAATTTCATTGAAGTTTGATCTACTTTTCTATTCAATATATTTCACATTAACTTGTGAAAATTTTAATGTCAATTAAATATCGATGTTATGCCATCTATAATTTTTTTTTTTTAATTCTTTCTTAGATATTTTTCATGTTGTAATTTAATTTTATTGGCTTTTCATTTATATGTAGGCCACATTTCATAATTTTTCGTAATCTCTAAAATATGTTGTATAGTAGTTTTCTAAAGTGGTTTCTTGAGTATTTTTCATAAATATACTTTTAATTTGTTGCCTTTTATTTTTTTTTTTGGTATACTTAGTTAGTTGGTTTCTTGGTTAAAAGTCTCAATCTTAACCTCTAATGATATCATTATGTGCTAATAAGAGGTTTTTAGCAACCCAAGAATATTGGCCCAATGCAAAAGAACGGATTTTCAGATTTCTCCTTTTCAATAACCAGGTAACCAAATATATTCTGGAATATTATATCATGCATGTTAACCGATTAAAGAGGTGGGTTAAATCTTTAACTTCGAATGCTTTGTTTTTAATTTATATTCAGTTAGTGGTCTTTTCTACTTTCCTCCTTTTGATAGTTTCTTTTGCCTGTTAGTTAACTTTGATTAGCTAACTCTGACTTCTTGATCTTTCTAATCTGAAATGAGTCTAGACTACAACAACTCTAAAAATATTAATTTTGATAAATTATCAATGTACATTCAAAATAAATAAAGATAATATTTACTAATCATACATATAATGATAGTGAATTTGAAAATCCAACATTTATTAATACGTGAAAACATGATTGGATGTTTATGTAGGTGTTTTGGTTTCAGAATCCATCAAGATAACAGCAATTTCTTTTTCATTATTTCTTTCAAAACTTCAGTATTTTTTCCTCGACATTCAAAAAGACCTGATATGTGTTTCTTACTTAGTTACCTATTTTTGTGATGCTCATTATAATGTCAGTTCATTTAGGTGATTATTGTTCTCTTTTGTTGCTCAGTTGGTAATAATGGTAGATTTAAATGTATATATACCTCTCTTTGCTAAATGATTATGTAATATTATGTGATCCATTTTTAGCATGCTTTGTTAGACATGAATTAACTTTAGGGAAAAAATTGAATATAGGGTGAGAGAGCTCTTCCCCCAACTTTTGTTTCAACTCATGGCGAAGAATTAGGGACAATGTTCTATGTCATTGATGAGCTAGATAATTGTTTAGTGCTGGAAGTGAGAAGAAACAATGGTCAGTTGCTTATAACTGACACCTCATTTGAACAGATTAGATCTTTCTATTTTATCAATAGAGGGGCATCTGTTCAATTTAGATATGTTGGTTTCGGAATTTTTTTTATTTCATCGTGGAATCACAAGAACCAGCCCATCCAAATTCGCCTTGATCCTGACTCATATGTGCCTGAGCTAATGGACCCAGAGACACTTGATAACGTATCAAGAGTGTTCCACATAAAGTATACTAGGATTGATGAGGGCCCATCACCTGATGTGATGGTTCTATCTGGGTCTGAACCATCTGATGATGAGTTTTCATCATATGGTGATGAAAACAATGCTGAAGATGGGACATTGGAAGGGGATAATCCGCATAATCCCATAGATTTGTGTGGTGCAAGCACTTTATCAATGGAGGTCAACGAACAAAGTAATGAGACAAACGAATTTATCTGACCATGGGTAATGCTAAATGTAATTTTTTTTGCTTGTGTTTTCGATTTTAATATCATGTTATAGATCGGTATTTTTTAATGTGGTGACTAACATGTGTAAAATATCCTGAATCAGATACACTCCAGATGTTTATTATCAAAAGACCATCACAAATTCGGATCTGGGTCAATCTAGACTGGTAAGTTGATCTTAAAAGAGTGATTTCTTTATTTTTTTTCTTCCAAACTTATTAAATATTCTTCCTAAATCTGTTATTCATTGGGTATGAAAATACTATGTTTATCTTAACTATGAATTATTCATTGCAGTATCTGTCTTCGAAATTTCTTCATATCTCAAACTATCAAGAGATGGTTCGATTTGGATGATCACTGGTCCACATTCCAATGTAGAGAAGAATGTGTTCTTTTTCCACTTACTCAAGAGTAGAGGAAGAGATGGAGAATGGAAGTTTAGGGTCGGGTGGAATGAATGTTGTAGAGTATACAATTTAAAGGATGGGGACAACATTACCTTGAAACTCGACTCGCTACCTAACCGCCAGATAGAGTTGTCGATTCAACGATGTTAGGCCTCCTATGTATAACTCTGTTTGATAGATATTTTGAAGTATATGTTAAACTGTTTTCGACATATTTTGTTTTTTGATTAATGAACAAATTTATATATGTTATAAATATTTTCTTTTGCTGTCAATAGATATCTTGACAATCTATGTTTTTAAGATTATCCATAAACTACATCTCTCTTGGACTCTTTTTATCTTTTTTTTAGTGTCTAATAATTTTTAATATATTTTATTATCTTAGAAAACATGTTATACTATTTATTGACATATTGAATAATTGTTGTATTCTATTGTGATATTTTAATGTAGTGATAATTTTATTATTATCCAAATTTAATACAACATATGTGTCTTTATAGAATATATTTTAGTTATATTCTTAGTATTTTCCTTTTAAAAACCTTTAAATTACATGAACTTCGTGCAATGCACGGGTTATCACGCTAGTGTAACAAGAATATATGTAATATATATAGTTTAATCTTCATAGTTAACCCCAATTGAAATTATGACAAATTTATAAATTAATATTTTAGCCAAAATTTAACGGTAGTCAATGAATTCTTTTTTTTTAATTTCATTTGCAAATTTTAGCCATAATTTTAACTGTGCTAATTACTATTATATTGTGTCTAGCTAAAAGCCTCCACAATTTTAAAAATCGTTGCTAAAAAAATAACCGTCACAAACTATAAAACTAACGATCCGATTAATCGTAGTCCTATATTAGTGGCTAATTTATGTTAGTCACGATTTTATAAAATTTTAACAATATATAACTAAATGCCAATTTTACTGGCTTTGTAGAATACATTATGAAATTTGCTTGTCTATCTACAGATGAATGTATGATCAATTCTTTGATTTTTGTTCATGGATAATGCGTGAAAATAAACGAAGTCTTGAAAAGCCCGAATGTATACCAAAATGTTGCGTCCTATTTACATGAAAGAACGCAGTCACACATCTATGGAGCATGCAGGAATTATGTCTCGTAAAAAGGTATTTAATAAAAAGAATGGAATAAAAACGTGACTTCTAGTTCTATGTAATATTGTAATTTTCGAAGCTACTTTTCTTTTGCACAGTCATCCCCTATGTCCCTAACTACCTGTCGTGTTCCGTGGAATAATTCCCATTGCCTGAAAATAATCTCTCTCTGCATTAGCCATACGATCTTGAAACAATGTCCATTCTTTATGACACCTTTCTCTCACCTGATGCAAAATAATAATAATAATAATAAAGATTTAATTAGTGACACGAGTTAACTTTATTAATACGTTTATTATGAATTTTGCTAACGTGTATTTTAAAGATATATGTTAAACATATTATAAAAGAAAACATTTTATAAAAATTAATTTTTTTATGTTTTTAATATATTAAATATATCAAAATCATTAAAAAAGTTTTGTTATTATATTTTTAAAATGTGGCCTAAGAACACAAATTAGTTAAATTCAAAAACATTTTAATCTTACATGTTAGCAATACCCCCAATAATAAAAACCGATAACTCAATAAATATTCTCTCTTAATGCATATCTATAAAGATGTAGCATGAATGCCAAGATGTTTCAAATTTCGATGCATATAAGTTTAAACATTTGCATAAATAAAATTTTGTCCATTCATATAAGACATATATGAATGTAAAACAATAAAGAAAAGAAAAATAAAATTTTGTCCATTCATATAAGTTTAAACATCTGCATAAATAAAAAAAAATGGAAAAAGTTTTACAAACACAGACGTATATGAATGATCATAATCCAATTGTGGTAGGAAGACATGCATACATACCCCTTCCCATGGTGCTCTACCATCTTCTGCGTGCCCCTATTGAAGAAAACAAAGAAAGGACCACTTAATCCATGTAAAAGCAAGTGTTGTGATTTGGAAGAAACATTTTAAAGCTTCATTCACCTGGTTCCCTAGAGATGGAACACTTTGATGGACAATCCACTGAGTATCAACAACTCCAATATTCTCATGAGGAATCTGCAACCAAGCACAACAATACTTAATTTTCACCCAAAAATTCATATCAAACAAACACAAACTAGCTTGCTAGCAATAATAACCTTAACGCATCGTCTTAGAGCAAAATCAAGGCCCCATCCATGAATTAGATCATTCTGCGGCACATAATACACGGAGAATAATAGATAATAAGTACTAGTACTACCACTGTTAAAAGCGTAATTATCATTATTTGATATAATTTTATAGTGATAGTAAGTAAGTAATATAATCTATGCTTATATAGATACAAAACTTAGACATAAACCTGTATCATATGCCATACACAACGCCATGCATCTGAAGAAAAGACAGGAGCCATAATCTCCACAAATCTGATAAGCATTTAAAGAATCAAAAGAAAGAATGAGGATATATATATATATATATATATATATATATGCAAGATGGAGAATGGAAGAGAAGAAAAGTTGCGTATTGGCTTTGCTTACCCAGCACAAGGTGGCAAATGTGGATCACTACATTGCCACCACCCGCCATCATCAACCATCCTACACCATAGTTTCAGGGGAGAAAGAATAATTAATAGTTTAGCATCACGCTTAATGAACCAAAGGTAAAGAAATATGGTTTTCACAAAGTAGTATAACTGATTTATTTAACTCACATGTAGGCAACTTCATTGCCTTTGTTATTGAGGATGATAAAGAAGACAGAGGAAACATATCTAATATAAAAAAAGGTTTTCCACTTACTTGTGGACTTCACCTTCATCCTTTTTCTTTGTCATCTGCCATGTAAAACTACTAATTGGATCTAGACCGGGCTGTGATATCTCCAAGTTATGTTTCTTAACCATTTTTAAGTACCTGGAACAATAATGAAACTCAAATTTACGAAATTGTCACTAATACCTATAGTAACATACAAGATGAGTTTCTTGAGACTTACTCCTCTGCATCAAAATGTTCCAAACCTAAGTCCTCATCCCAAATAAAGATATATTCATAAGGAGCCACGATGTGAGGATGCAAAAAACGTTTTGCGTACCACCTTGAAACAAATTTTAAGGTTGTTCATATAAAAAATGAGTTTATAAGAGGTAAAGATCCATAATGCATCCTTTACCAACCATTTAGTTTGCTTGATTGCAGAGATATGGACAGCTCTCTTTGCCCATTCAAATTCATCCCACTCACTAGCCCGCCCATCATAGTGAAACAATACAATTGTGAAGTTTGAAGAGAACTGTGATAATCAAAGAGAGGCACCAAAAGCAATGGTTAGTGGATGAGCACAGATTACAATACATATTGATGATGGAAGGGAGAAACTGAAATTACCTTTTGCACTGCAGCATTAATGTTGTATCTTTGATTATATCCAACAGTGAAGGTTACAAGATACTTTGGCTTGACAATTAGGTCCTGCAAGTGCCACCTCCATCAAAAAGAGAGTCAGATAGGCGAAGATAAAACTGTCAATAGCTCATATTGTCATATATATGAGTGTGAAGCATTTTCCTTTTGTTTTTCACAAAATGTGCATATAAGTATACACACCTCACTGGGTTGGCCCCATAATCGACGAAGAAAGAAATCTGACTGAGGTTTGATTATACCAGGAGGAAGCCTTTCAGCTCCTCGAGGATTTGTAGCTACCCAGATCTGCATCAGAGTCAAAATTATTTACCTTATCAGTGCAATGCTGGTGCCTATAGTTTCCAACATAAGTGTACCATCATCAGTAGAACCATACCTTTGTATCACTTATGTTGTGATGCGCATGCAACATGCTTTTGTTTCCCTTCAATGAAGCCCATGCATCCCAGATTGATTTGGTTGGAAATCCCGTGTACTTATCATTAACATATGTAAGATCAAGGCATGGAAAGAGAGTACATAGATGACAAAAATCATCTAATAAAATTTAGAACTTATGTGCAAAATTCATTACATTAATTTAATAATATAGTTTGTGTATATAGATATAGAGAGAGAGTGAGAGAGAGAGACAGAGTGGGAGTCACCTTAACTAATGATACAGTTGGAAAAGATACTCCTAGAGAAAATCCAAAAACAATTCCAACTAAAGCTGCTAAAGTAAGCCTCATTGTCTCGTTAATATTTCCACTACCACCAAAAAAAAAAGCAAAAGAAAACATCATACATATATATATATATAATGCAAGGTACTATTCCAATCATGTTTAATTTCTCCTCCCTCTTTCTTTTTTACCCTTTCAAGGAAAAAAATCCATTACATATATAAGCATATCATATCACGTTAATACAGAATTTACACCCAAAAAATATAATGCAGACAGTATAACCTGAACTCGTGACATTAAAGTTACACAGACAATTCAAATTGTTAAGACAGAAAAAAAATTACAAAGAATATTCATTCCATGTGAAAAATAATGGAAGTCTTACCTTCTCATGGGAGTTCCCATATTATCATTCACTGTCTTCTATGGCATCTACCATTAAGTATCTCTCATTTTGGGGTTGAATCTGTATATGGTGTCTTATATACCCTTGAAATTAAAATACATGTCAAAAACATGAGAAACCCAACTTGATTATCACTCATGACATCCATAGCCATATGATATCTATAACACAGTGAAGCTGCTGATGAATTTGCAGCATTAATCCCTCACCTGAATCTACTAAGCTAGAACATTTATAGTGCTCCAAAATTATTAAAACGACAAAAAATTCTCAATTACTAGTAGCTCTTCACGGTAGCAAGGGCAGATTAAACATTGAATAGCTAAATATTCAGAATACTAATACATTTGTTATTATAAAGTGTAGTACTGTTATGATGAGTATTCTATTACTGTGTGTAAAAGAAAATTGTGCAAACATTATTGTTCATACATAAATAGCATGTGCATGGGAAAAAAAACCCTCTTTCGTTCTTAGACTTGGCTGAAGAATTTAAAAGTGCAAAACACGGTACACGAGTAGGGTAAGCGAATATATATGCATGACTTTGATCACAGATATCAAAAGAAACCATACACTAGTCACATTGCTTGAATTGAAAAAAAATTAAAAAAATAAATTAAAATAAAATTGTTGCATAGATCATAAACGTGATGACAGAAAAGAAATTATGATCATATTACGAATATATAAAAAAGAAACACACACACACAAACATAAGCGAAATGCAACATACCGCAAGGGATTCTTGCACGTAATTTGGTGTTGTCACGAAAGCTACGTGGAGAGAGAATTAAGAAAAGGATAAAATAAAGAAGGAGTATTCTAAATGGTTAATTAACAATGCAATTAGGATTATATGGTGATTTGAGGGGTTGCAGGTGATTGGGATTGGTTGGAGACGCAAAAATGCTTGCTTTCATTGTTTTTGTTTCTCACAGTGGACAGTGTCGGCGTGCATGAACGAATGCTTAGTCGATGAGGCCGAAGATAGAAAATAATGTAACGTGAGAAGTGTGTGTGCGCGCTTTTATCAGTTTATGGATCAAATGGAACGTACTGTGTTGTGGAGTTGAACCCTTTTTAGGGTGGGCCAACACTACAACAATAGGCCCCGCCTAACTCAATTGAAATTCACAATATTAATTATTATCTCATCATATGGATATGGCTTTGTTCGCCTTTCAAATTATGGGATAGGAAAAATTTGGCCCCTAACACTGCCACAATGGTCCCCAATCTTTTAATTACTTTCTTATAAAATTAAAAAAAATAGTCTTTAATTTTTCTTAAAAATAATATATTTAAGAGATTAAATTGTCTCAAATTCTAAAAGATAAAATATTAAGTTATAACTCAAATGATACAGTCTCATTTTTTCATTAACTAAATTGACAGTTCTTACAAAATAAGTTATAAAATAGTGTTAATAGACATTAAACTAGTACCTCATGGAATAAGAGTGATAAGTTTACCGTCCTTCTCTCTCTCAAATGCAAATTTGATTAAATTATATTTATAAATTAAAAAAATTATTAATTACAATATATTTTTTCATCCATTTTTATAATCTCTAAATCTCCGTACAATAAAAACTTGAAGTGCAAAAGTTTAATTAGATACAAAACTATAAAAACAAAACTAAAAAGAAAAACTTATGAAAAAAAGAAAAAAATAGAAATTTATATAATTATATGATTATTTAACTATGATCAGATAAAAAACTAGTGATTTAATGGTGAAACTAATGACCAATTATATAATTTCGCTCTTTCTTTTTTGCTTTTTCCTTTACTTATAGGTAGAGAGAAGTTATTATATACATTATATAACTATAAACACTATAGAAAAATCACTCAAAATCATCGGATTTTACATAATATTCGACTGAAATAATTATTAAGTTGGTATGTGCTTTGAGTCTCGTAGTCTTAAAAGGATTTAAAGACATAATATCTAAGATTTTAGGTTAGTGTATGATCAAATTTAAATCAACATTTAATTTGGAACACTTAAAAAAATATCTATTTGTACACTTATTCAAATAGTAATAAAAACTCTCAAATTTTATTAATGAAAGGTACGAGACTCCACATTTGAGAGTTTGAGACTAGAAAAAATAGGAATCATACTTCAGAGAGTGAGAAAATGATTTTATTGCCAAAGAATCAATTACATGAGTGTATATAGTTGGATTTGGTTTACTTGTTGTACTAGTCACAATACTAACTATTATTAGTTACAACTGATATCTATTCTTATTAACAACAATTAGTTTTTAACTAATTCTCTTTCATCCTCCCTCAAACTCAGGCTGCTAAAACTTTTTAATCTGCGTTTGTCTCTAAATTCCAAAAACTTATTCGAAGAAATAGCTTTGGACCTTTGGTCATAATATCTACAACTTGCAAATCACCTGGAATATGTTCCACTCAAAGAGTCCCCTTGGCAACATGGTCTCTAAGAAAATAGAGATCCATTTCAAAGTATTTTGAATGAGAATGCTGAACTGGATTGGCTGCCAGGAGTATTGCTTCTTGATTGTCTTAGTGAATCACTAGTACTAGTAGACTTATGTTGATTTCAAGCAAAAGCTTCTTGATTGTCAATAGTTCAGTGGCAAGGCTAAAAACTCCTTTGTATTTAGCTTCGGTGCTAGAGCGAAAGATCGAAGTTTACTTTTTTGATGACCAAGAAATGAGACTCGGACCCATATAGATACAGAAACCTGCCGTGAATTCTTTGTCTTCCATATTAGATACACAGTCCGAGTCGGTATACCCTAAAATGATAAAATCTGAGGCCTTTTGGAGATGTAGTCCTAAGGTACTAGTGCTCTATAAATACCGTAGAATGCGTTTGACAGCTCTCCAATAAACTTCAGTTAGCGCTTGCATAAATTGACACACTTTAATTTGTTAATTGCAAATGCCAATTCAGACTGAGTAATAGTGATATATTACAGACTGCGAACGATGAATCTATAGAGGCTAGGATTCTCAAAAGATGCACCATTGGTGGAGGTTAATCTAAGATTTAATGTCATAGGTGTTGGTAATGTCTTACAATCTTCTCAACCAGCTTTCTTTATCACATCAAGAATATACTTAGATTGTGTGAGTAAGAGAGCATCAAGGTTTGGCCTCCCTTCAATCCATAAGAAATAATGAAGATCCCCTAAATCTTTGAGTGAAAAGCAAGCATTTAAGCTTTTAACCAAGTCTGAAATTGTAGCAGCTGAGCTATCCGTTACGATAATGTCATCCACATAGACAAGCAAGAAAATTGTGGAGTTACCTTTGGTTCTGTGAAAAAAGAGAAACATCTGATTTGGTAGCTGTAAAACCAAGGCTGATAAGAGAGCTAGTGAGCTTAGTGAACCATGCTCTGGGTGCTTGCTTCAACCCATACAGGGATCAAGTTAGTTTGCACACCATTTTATCATTTCCAGCTTTATATCCAAATCAAGTTAGTTTTCACACCATTTTATCATTTCCAGCTTCATATCCAAATAGCTGCTTCATGTAAACTTCTTTCTGCAACTCCCCATTCAAAAATACATTATTAACATCAATTTGCTTGATTAGCCAACCCTTTGACAAGGCGAAAGTCAACAAAATTCTAATTGTTATTAGATGAATCATAGGACTGAATGTCTCTTTGAAGTCAAAATCAGGCCTTTGGTGACAGCCAAGAGCAACGAGCCTTGCTTTGTACTTGTTAATAAAGCCATCCGGGTGATCTTTCATTTTAAACACCCACTTATTTCTGATTGCTCGACGGTTTGGAGGAAGCTCAACAATGTTCCAAGTGTTATTTCTCATCAATGCTGCATATTCTTCATTCATGACTTATTTCCAATGAGGAATGATCAGTGCTTCCTTTGGTAACTTTGGTTTAAGAGGTTATATGATGCAAGTGAAGGTGTTGGGTTTGCTGTTCCCAATCTTTGACCTTGGTCGCATTGGGTGTGTGTTGGTTGTGGGATGAAAAATTAAAGGAAAAGAGGTAGTAATTGGATCAGGGTTGATTGTGGATGAATCTAATGTTGGAGTTTCATGGGTTTGTGGCTGGTCTACAATGGTTGTTGCTGGTTTGGATAGTAGTGTAGGTGTAGGTGGATGGAGTTATGTAGTTGGTGTAAGAATTGGGGGTAAGGGCTGTATTAATAGAATTGAAGGCACTGAATGATGTTGTATTGGAACTGCCGGAGTGAAGCCATAACTCTTGTCTTTGAAGGAAAATACTCTTTCTTTAAACACAACATTTCTCGTGATGATGATCTTGCCTGACTTGGTGAGGCACTTGAATCCCTTATAATGTGGGGATGGTCCTAGGTAAACATAGGCCTCTGATCGGAATTCTAACTTGTCTTTGTTGTACGGCCTCGTGTGAGGGAAGCATAGGCAACCGAATACCTTAAGCATTGATTAAGATAGAGCTTTTCCAAACAGTCTCTGGGATGGTGAGTCAAAATTCAGAACTGAAGTGGGGAGTAAATTAATAAGCTGAGCAGCTGTCACAAATGCCTCTCCCCAAAATTTCTTGGGAAGACCAGCTTCAGCCAAAAGTGTCAACCCTATTGTGGTAATATGCTTATGTTTGCGCTCTGATGTGTTGTTCTGTAAGAACTCGGTTTTCGGTAAACAGATTTTCTGGCCATTTTAAAATTTATTTCGCAAAATTATAAACCACAGCCTAATAAGAAATAGTGAGGCTGGCCCAATAGTAAAAAAAAAACAAAATTAAAGAAAAAATAATAAATTAAATAGAAAAAGAACATTAATAAGGTCAAAATTGATTTTATGAGGGTAATTAATCCCTCTAAGTCAAGTTTGACTAGTAAATAATAAATATTAGTTTACCATTAGTTTATTTTCCTCACTAGAGACTTTTTGAGCCGGAAATTCACTTTTAGTGACGGTTTTGCGTGCGCCAAGAAAAATTCTTGTAACCAAAAACTTCGAAACCAGTGGCAAAAATAATTTCTACCTTAGTAATTGTGTCCCATGATTAATATTAGCCATCTATTCATGATTTATTTCTTTAAAAATAAATCTTAGCCATTAACTATTTTACCACACGGTAAAATTTACTCCAAACCGAATTTCTGACTAGTATTCCGCAAACGACTCTTAGAGGTCCAAAAAAATCTTCTTACTTGCCACCCAAGTAACTTGTCTCTCCTTCTCAGCCTCTGAACTGAGACTATCTCAGCCTTTCATCCCTCTCTGTTATATTTTTAACCTTGAGTAACTAACTGTGGTTAACTGTGGATAAGCTCGACACGCAAGTGCAGACCAAGCTTCCTCGTTTTCACGCCCCTTATTCATTGAAGCCCAGCCCTTGACTACGAAAATTTCAGCCACTTTTATCATCATAAATTTAGCAAGACTTTGATTTTTTATTTAAGGAAGCATTGACCACAAAATTCACAAAATACTTTACACATTTTTAGACTCTTTTGACCGAATTCTTGAGAGAGAAAGAGAGAAAATTCTTGCACCTATTATCTGCGCCCCAGCCCATATTTCAACTCTCATTCCATTTTTCTTAATGTGTTCTTTAAGGACTCAAACCATACAAGCACAAACTCTTGCCCGTTTTCCCTAATCCTTGCGTTTATATCAAAATTTCAGCTAGGTAAACTCTTGTTCTTTCTCCTTTTCTTTTCTTTTTTAAAAATGGTAGCCATGATGAATTCTTACTCTCCTCCATGTACAGAGAACTCCTCTAAAAGCACTCATGGAGCACACCTAAGGAGTTAGAGAGATTCGAGCTCAAAGTGATTAAATTTCGACGTTTTTGCGACACTTTCGGCCAAAATAAAATTGCACCATCACCAGCTGTGCTTCTGCCACTGTGTGCATATTTTCTAGTATGTGAAAGGTTTAATAACTGAATTACATAAGAGATGCAAATTGGCGAGATCTTCTTTAAATTTCTAGCCTTGGGACTAGCGAGCAGTAGTAGCATTACCGAAGGGTTAGAGCGACTTTTTTTACTTCCACATAGCACTTCCGTATTTCTTCAGCTGCCAAGGATCACCACCAGTAGTTATAATAGTAGCAGTGGTGGTAGTAGTCTTTGCCATCACTTTGTATAGACTTTTAGAGGGTTAGGTGCTTTTGTAAATACCTATATAAAGAAGTTAGAACGGGTCCCAGACTAGAGTGACTCTTGTGAGTCGAGGCCTATTAGTATAAATATGGAGTCTGTAAATATTTTCATGAATAAGAAACGACGTAACACGATGTGAATTATGATGTACTAAATGAGCCTTCGGGCATATATGTATGATATTACTATATTTTCTGTATTTTCTATGCTTCATGTATATATTATCTATTTATCTAATACCTATTTCGTTATATCTATATATCTGACACGCGATCTCGACTAGTGCTATAGGCTCATATGTATATATTTAATATAAGGTCTAGAGTCTTTAAGAAAAGCCCTGAAGTAGCGCCTGGTGGCTAGCATCAGTCATGACATGTTGGAAGTTGGGTCGTTACAAATTGTATCAAAGCAGGTCGTCCTTGGTAGAGCCTGGGGATGGACTGACCATGCTTCACCACATGCTCTGCTTGTGTATTTTCATGCTACTAGGGTACCTCTAATGATACATTTTGCATGATGGTCTGAGAGCATTCATTTAGGAAATGTTAGCACTTAAATTAGATATGTTAAGACAGATCACCTTAACGTTGATCGTTTGGTGTTAACAGGACCTCAATGTCTGCAAACAAGTGTAGCCCCCGTCAATTAAGTCCAAGTTTCGAGTTGGCATTTGACTCGGTCGCCTTGTTAGAATCTATGAATGCAATGGCTGCAGTTGTGCGCGATTCCGTCGCTGCAACCAATAGAGCGGTGGAAAGAGTGGAAGACAGCAGAGAACGGTAATGGGAACGGCCATGAAAATGGAAATGTATTGGAAAATAGCGTACCCGAGGGGGATAGGCCAATGACTTTGGCATCTTTTCTTAAAGTTAATCCTCCCAATTTCTTTGGAACCACCAACCTGACTGGGACAGATGATTGGTTTCCTACCATAGAACAGGCTCTGTAGGTGTAACATGTCCCTGAAGGAGAATAATGGAATTTGCCACTTACATGCTGAAAGGGGATGCACAACATTGATGGCAGGGAGTAAGCCAGTTGTTGGGACAAGGAGGCATTGAGATCACTTGGGCTGACTCCGCACTGAGTTCTACAAGAAGTATTTCCCTCCGTCCACTAGCACTGCCAAGGAGTTGGAATTGCTTCATTTGAGACAGGAAAGCATGATGGTGGCTGAGTACTCCTAGATATTCGAGGACGTGTGCCTATTTTCGAAATTGTGCCATGGAAATCTTGCAGAATATGAGGAGTGAAAATGTATTAAGTATGAGAGAGATCTCAGGGAGGAGCTATTAGCCTTAGTGGGTCAAATGGAGATAAGGAACTTTGCTGAATTAGTCAATAAGAGTCAACTGGTAGAGGAATGTTCAAAGAAGTTGGCAGTTGCAGGAGCAAATCATCGAGAGGCTGCACAACAAAGTTTCGATCGGAGACTAGCCCCTCGGGATAGAGATTTCAAATCTAAATGGTAGCAACAGCACTGGAACCGAGCTGGAGGCGACCTTCCCATTCGTTTCAATAGTAGTAATAATAATCATGACCTAGGATGGGTACAGGGAGAACAACCTCAGCAAATTCAGGATGGCCTCATATGCCCAAAGTGTGGGAAAAGTCATGGCGGTAGGCCTTGCTAGTTTGGTACAAATATATGTTACTACTGCAATAAGGAGTGACATCTAGTAAGGGACTGCCGCAAGAGGATTACAGATAGGGCCTCTAGACCCCATCAACAGGGCAGAATTTTACCGTGACTAATAACAAGTGCCACTAGACCCAGGCACTTCTCTTGAGGTGAATGTTACGCTAATTAAGAACCTTAAACATAACATAAGACATGGATGTTCGTATAATTCCTTGTGCATAGCTGAAATTTTTAGGGCAAAATTTTCTTTAAGAAGGGTAGAATGTAAGAACCCGGTTTTCGGTAAACATATTTTTTGGCTATTTTAAAATTTATTTCACGAAATTCTAAACTACAACCCAATAAGAAATAGTGAGGCTGGCCCAATGGTAAAAAAACAAAATTAAAGAAAAAATAAAAAAATTAAATATAAAAAGAACACTAATAAGGTCAAAATTGAATTTATGAGGGTAATTAATCCCCCCTAAGTCAAATTTGACTAGTAAATAATAAATATTAGTTTACCATTAGTTTATTTTTCTCACTAGAGACTTTTTGAGCCGAAAATTCACTTTTTAGTGACGGTTTTACGTGCGCCGAGAAAAACTCTTGTAACCGAAAACTTCAAAACCAGTGGCAAAAATAATTTCTACCTTGGTAATTGTGTCCCAAGATTAATATGAGCCATCCATTTATGATTTATTTCTTTAAGAATAAATCTTAGCCATTAATTATTTTACCACACGGTAAAATTTACTCCAAACCGAATTTCTAACTAGTATTCCGCAAACGACTCCTAGAGGTCCAAAATCTTCTTACTTTCCACCCAAGTAACTTGTCTCTCCTTCTTAGCCTCTGGACCGAGACTATCTCAGTCTTTCATCCCTCTCTGCTGTGTTTTTAACCTCGAGTAACTAACTACGGTTAACTGTGGATAAGCTCGACACACAAGTGCTGACCAAGCTTCCCCGTTTTCACGCCCCTTATTCATTGAAGCCCAGTCCTTGATCACAAAAATTTCAGCCACTTTTACCATCATAAATTCAGCAAGATTTTGATTTTTTTTTTAAAGAAGTATTGACCACAAAATTCACAAAATACTTTACACATTTTTACACTCTTTTGACTGAATTCTTGAGAGAGAAATAGAGAAAATTCTTTCACCTATTCTCTACGCCCCAGCCTATATTTCAACTCTTCTTCCATTTTTCTTTATGTGTTCTTCAAGAACTCAAATCATACAAGCACAAACTCTTGCCCGTTTTCGCTAATCCTTGCGTTTATATCGAAATTTCGGCTAGGTAAACTCTTGTTTTTTTCTCCTTTTCTTTTCTTTTTTAAAAATAGTAGCCATGATGAATTCTTCTCCTCCATGTATAGAGAACTTCTCTCGAAGTACTCATGGAGCACGCCTAAGGAGTTAGAGAGATTCGAGCTCAAAGTGATTAATTTCGACATTTTTGCGATACTTTCGGCCAAAACGAAACTGCACCATCACCAGCTATGCTTCTGCCATTGTGTGCATGTTTTCTAGTGTGTAAAAGGTTTAATAACTGAATTACATAAGAGATGCAAAATGGTGAGATCTTCTTTGATTTTCCAGCCTTGGGACTAGCGAGCAGCAGTAGCATTACCGGAGGGTCAGAGCGACTTCTTTTACTTCCACACAGCACTTTCATGTTTTTTCAGCTGCCAAGAATCACCAGCAATAGTTATAATAGTAGCAGTAGTGGTAGTAGTCTTTTCCCTCACTTTGTATAGACTTTTAAAGGGCTAGGTGCTTTTGTAAATACCTATATAAACAAGTTAGAACGGGACCTAGACTAGAGTGACTCTTGTGAGTCGAGGCCTATTAGTATAAATATGGAGTTTGTAAATATTTTCATGAATAAGCAACGACGTAACACGATGTGAATTCTGATGTACTAAATGAGCCTTCGAGCATATATGTATGATATTACTATGTTCTCTGTATTTTCTATGCTTCATGTATATATTATCTATTTATCTAATACCTATTTCACTATATCTATATATCTGACACGCGATCTCGACTAGTGCTACAGGCTCATATGTATGTATTTAATATAAGGTCTAGAGTCTTTAAGAAAAGCCGTGAAGTAGCGCTTGGTGGCTAGCATTAGTCATGACATGTTGGAAGTTGGGTTGTTACACGTTTTGCTGATGAATATACGGGCAAGAAAACTTGTGCTGAATGCCTTTACAACTCAAATATTTTGTTAAAGCAACATATTCTTGTGCATTGTCTGATTGAATTGCTTTAATTTTAACACCTAATTGGATCTCAACAATTTTCTTAAAATGCATAAAAATAGTGTGCACTTGTGATTTGTGATGCAATAACTAAATCTAGGTAAATCTAGTGTAAGCATCAATGAAATGTAAGTAGTAGCGAGCATCATTTATTGTTGGTACAGGGGCTAGGTCCCAAATATCAGTGTATACAAGCTCTAATGAACTAGTGAACTTGGTTATTGAATCAGGGAATGGAAGCTGTTTTGATTTACCTAAACAACAAGAACTGCAAATAGAATTTGGGTGTTTGAAAGAAATGTTACAGGATTTCAAGATTTTAGATAAAATATTTATGGAAGGATGCTCTATCTCAAGTGCCAAAGCTTGAATGTAGCATTATCCTGAACAATAGTGATATGTGCAGTGGGTGAGATTCGATTTTTATTAGAACCAAAATAGTAAAGTACACGATTAACTAATCCTCGGAGAAGAGTCTCCTTAAAATCCTAGCATTTTACATAAAAGCCATCATCATGAAATTCTATCCATACTCTATTGTCAGTCACAAATTTATATACACTAATAAATTCTTTGTCAAATCAGGCACATGCATCAGTTTATGTAGTTTAAAAGTATGCGAAGAAGAAAATGGTTTGAACAAAGAGTTATCAATATTAGAGATTACCAGAGCATTACCATTTCCAACTTGCACTTGTTCATTTCCTCTATAAGGTGTATATTCTGGCAATTGAGATGCCTCTGGCATCATATGATGCATAGCATTGTAACATTTACAGTTTCATCTAATTGTACACCTATTGAAATCAATGCATCCATAGTTTTCTTTATATCTAACAAGTAATCAGCTATAGATTCCTCTTTCTTTATGCAATTCAGCTTGTTTCTTAATTGATTTTCTTTAGCTCTAGTTTGTGAAGCAAGGAATGTCTCTGACCTTTTCCACACTTGACACACAAAAGTACAACCAATCATTCTTGAAGTGATCGATGCACTCATCGAAGCTAGGAGCCAAGACTTGAGCAACACATCCTGCCATTTTCAGATCTTGTATTCTACAGAGGGGTTTCTATTTCTTCGATCTTCTTCAGAGTTGAACATGATTGGTATATTGACTCCAAAAATGTGATCTATCAGCTCGTAACCTTCAATCGTCGATTTCGCCTGGTCTTTCCATGGCAGATAGTTGTTGTCATCAAGCTTGAGTCTGATCGAGGTGGAGAATGCGTGAACCACTGCTGAATTTTATGGATTCGCCATTTTCAGAACCCTAAAGCTCTCATGCCCTAAAAGGTATCAGACTCCATACTTGAGAGCTTGAGACTAGAAAGAATAGAGATCAGAATTTAGAGAGTGAGATAATGATTTTATTGCCAGAGTTAATTACATAAGTGTATATATATAGTTGGATCTCGTTTGCCTGTTATACCAATCATAACACTAACTACTATTCGTTACAACTGACATCCGTCCTTACTAACAACAATTAATTTCTAACTAATTTCCTTTCAATTAAGGGCTAGACATAGGCTTTTTGAGTTGATCTAATATACTTGTATGTATAAATCTTCTAGATCTTGCCTCTCTTAACTTTCAAATTTTCATCTAGGCTTTATTTAGAAGTTATTTTAAAATGGTTCTCAAGATTTTTCTATAACTTATAAGTGTTTTTACAATTGATAAGAGTTCTACTAAAATATCATAAATTGTTTTATATAATTTGTTAACCTCACAAATAGTTTTAAAATATCTTTACCAAAATTTTTTGAACATTTTCTCACATATTTCATTTTCTATTAAATTCTTAAATTTAATAAACTTTTAAAGTTGATTTATTTGGAAAAGAGTCAGCACAATTTTATTCTCTCTCCATCTATTTTTCTTTCTCTTCACTTCACCATCAGTTTTTTTTAGTTAAAGAATCAATTCTTATAGTTGAAAAGTATTTATTTTTAATAAATTAGTTCAACAATCAATTTTTTTAAAACAATCCATTATTTTCCTTTTTTTTGGCATTCTCCGTATTTTTTATTAAAATGTTTAGATTAGTGCTTTTTAAAACCTTTGTTTATGAATCAATTTTACATGTTATAAAAACCCATATTTTCAAAAAATTTTAATGCATGTATGAAAGAGATATTTAGGGCTTGTTTGGGTGAGCTTTTAAGAAAAGATCTTTTTTCGAGTTATTTTTTTTTAAAAGATCTTATATAGAAGTAAAAGTAATTTTATGTTTGGATATCTCATGTAAAAAGGTCTTTTTATCTATCAATTATGTTTGGGTATAATAATATAAAAGTACTTTTTTTGTTTATTTATTACATGAAAAACATCTTTTTTTTTTAAGGAAAAAAGATCTTTTAAAAAAAGATGTAAATTACAGCTTCTCAAAAAAGATCTTTTTTTTATTTTACTAGTACTTTTACTTTTACTATTAAAAATTTGTCAAACACATTAAAAAATAAAAAAAAAAATTTCATTGAAAAAAAATATTTTTTTTAACAAAATAATGGCGCCCAAACATGCACTTAACTTATGATTCTTAAAAAGAATTGTTTGAGTCCTATATGCTAAGCACTTCATAACTTGAATTTGGCTTTTTTGTTTTGTTTTTTTTTTTTGTTATTTTTGTTGTTGCATGATACTTAAACTCTAATATTTATCAAAATACACATAGACACATGCATGTATGTGCACGCAGGCCACAACACACATATAAAAAGAAAGGAGAGAAGAAAAAGACATAATGAATTAGAGACATAGAAAAAAGAGGAGAAAAACAATTAAAAGCAAAAGAAGAAGGAAAAAGGACAAAAAAAAAATAAAAGAAGACGTTGAAGAAGAATTAGGAGTGAAACAAATAAAAAAAGATGAAAATATATAGAATGAGAATAGATTCTCTTAATTTTTTCTTTTAGTTAAGTATGTCAAGTGTAATTTTTATTATTCAACACTTTTTATATATATATATTTTTTAATTTCACTTAATGAATGTACGATGAGAAATTATATTTTACAACTTCACTTGAAAAAAGTTTTTTGAAAAGAGTCATTTGCTATGCAAAATACTCAAAACTGAGGAAATATATGTAAGAAATGAAAAAAAAATAGATCTGTTTGATTGGACATATATAACTACAAAAGATAAAAGACATATTTTATGTTTACATAAAATATTAAATAGTATTAATGGTTGGATTTGAATAGATTATCATAATTAATTAATTAATATTAATGAATTAGGTAAAATAAATTAGGAAAATTAATCTCAATTTCTAGTAAACAATTTTATCATTTTATTATTAATTTTATCTTATGATGTACGGACTTACACAGCACGACACATGACACATAAACACGCGAATTTAAAATTCTTATAAGATCCAGGGACACGTCGTATATATAAAATATAAAAATTTTTTAAATAAATTATAATGATATTTTGATATTTTATTGATATTAAAATATAAATAATTTTTAATGTCTTTTTTAATTATATAAAATATTTAAAATATTTTTAATAATTAATAATATATATTATTTCTAACTCATTTTAAGAATACATGTTAAGAATAAGGTTTAACACGTTAATACGTGATGGTATTTAGGTGTGTCCAAACGTGTTTGAAAATTTTATTTTTTATTTTTTATTAAGATACGGTTGAATACAGAAAACACACATACATGTCAAACAAATATCGATGAATGTCGTGTCCAAAAATGTCACAAACACCGACAAATAAAAAAATGCCCATATTTCATAGATTTTATCATAAACTTCCAAGCAACGTTCAATTAAAAAATATATATTTTTTACTATTTTTATCCATTTGAAGCAAGCTTTTAAAATGACTAAAAATTTACAAAGAAAGGTTAAACTATGCTTTTTATTTAAAAATAAATAAATATAATCTCAAAAACTATATCAAGGTTTTGGATTTGTAAGTAATAAAAAAAATAAAATTTAACTTTATATCTATAAAAAATAAAATAAATAAAATTATCTAATTTTTAAAAAATTATTTAAAATTATTAAATTATTATATTTTTAACCTAATCGAATTCTGAATTTTTAATTCACAGCTTTTCACCATTACCACACCCACTAGAAGCCACCAACAGCCCCCCCCCCCCCAAATCTATCCTACCTTACCCCTTCATGTCATCACCTGAGATCAAGAAGAACGAGCGAAAATGGGTTATTTCATGTCGAAGAAGTAGAAGAAGATGATGATTGTTGCGCATCGCCACCATCAGAAGATGCAACAGCTCCATTTTTTGTTCAATGTTTCTAATTTAAATAATTCATCGAAATTCTTTTTTCCTCCACCTTAAAGCGCACCGTCTTTATAATAAATTTTTTAGTTTTTTCAACTTAACTTCACTGTAAATCAAAGTACAAAGTACAAAATTTTGTGTATGAGATAGGCTACAGAATTTGAGATCTATTATACGATAATATCTATTCATAAATAAGGACTCTTAGTGTGTGTGATTAAGTTTAAAATCTATATTAGAATTATTAAATTATGTTCTTCGAGATAAGTAGAGATTCTCTTTAAGGTAAAAAGATGACGCACTTAAAAATATTCGTGTAACATTTCGCTAGTTCTTTTAAGATTTCTTGAAATCATACGGAAATATTAATACAGAAAGATTAGAGAAAATTAAGATGAAAAGAATGAATATTCCTATTATATTTATCTAACTGTATGTTAAAAGAGAAGTGCTACTACACATACAAGTCATTTTAGTTTACAAGTCATACAAGTTGGGCCAAACCTAATAAAAAGAACGTTCATCCATACGAGCGTGTCAACACGTGCGCTACTTAATAGTTTTCATAGCGCGCTTCTTCTTCTTCTTCTTCTTCTTCTTCTTCTTCTTCTTCTTCTTCTTCTTCTTCTTCTTCTTCTTCTTCTTCTTCTTCTTCTTCTTCTTCTTCTTCTTCTCCTTCTTCTTTGCGTTTCTCCTCTTTTTTTCTTCATGTGTTTCATCTTCATTGTCGTTTTTACTATTGTTGTTATTTTTTTTTGAACAAGTGAACTCAACACAATAAAGTGGAGCGACAAAGTCACAAACAAAGTCTCAAACATAAAAAACAACCAATCAAAACCTGAAAATAATCCCTAGTGTTATCTCCGGCAATGCCATCTTCTTCTCCTTCTTCTTTGTGTTTCTCCTCTTTTTTTCTTCATGTGTTTCATCTTCATTGTCGTTTTTACTATTGTTGTTATTTTTTTTTGAACAAGTGAACTCAACACAATAAAGTGGAGCGACAAAGTCACAAACAAAGTCTCAAACATAAAAAACAACCAATCAAAACCTGAAAATAATCCCTAGTGTTATCTCCGGCAATGCCATCAACAACCAAAAGGATCCAAACTACACCATTCTCTGTAGCTGGTCAAAGATCTGAGAGACACCTCTTCCACTCCGGTTTCCTTGTTATTAAAGATCCGCCTATTCCTCTCTAGTCATACATTCCAAATAACTCTCGGTCCACCTTTTAATCGAATTTCCGGAAATTTCTCAAACCATTTTACGTTCAATAGAACTCTATCAATACGACTGTAGGAGCGGCCTCTGAACCAAGTAAATTTTCGATCATTCAACAGTAGGTCCACTAACTGCATATCTTGAACTCAATCCTTGAACTCTTCTGCCGATGCTGTAACCTGTCCTGACTTTTCTTCTTTTCAATCTGTATAACCTCATTAAAGTCTCTCATATATCATATAACATATCAGACCTCGACCTAACCCAACTACAAAACTCAGTTCCTCTCATACAGCCAGTTTCTCCGATTTAGTATGAGCACCATATACTAAATAGAACGTATAATTGAACTCATTTTTTAACAGTACTCCTTTAACACATAATCATCTTTCCTCTTTGTAACTATTATTTATTTTAAATTGCATGTCATCCCACATTGATAACAGACCCCCGAATGTGCCTGCCGACTTTACAAACTCCCACCCTACAGCATCGCTCCCCCAAATACGCACTACATCAAACTTAGTCACAACTTGCATCTTAGTTTCAACCAACCCTAACATATTCACTTTTGCTTCTTTTTTAGTTCTTTCACCATACTCAATTTTCCAACACCCCCTAACCCCTTAACAATTCAAGAACTAAAACTCATTTTAAAACTCTTTTACACACCTTTTTGAGATTTTTTGGTCTGCATCTTCGTGCCTTTTCTTTCTGCTTTGCTAATCTCCTCTTCTGTGCTAAAGCCTCATTCTGTTCTCGAAGAATTGCCATGATATCATCTTCATCGTTGTACTGCACGGCTTCTGATTCAACAGCCAGCTCCCACGTCTTCCTATTTTTCAGCATCTGCTCCTCTCGTTCTAAATCCTTACCATCATTGTTCCCTGGATTTTCAACACTAATGTCCCTGACACTCCCAGCCCCGATACTGCCTTTATCAACCCCTGCACCGTTCAAAGTTAAACCGTCTACAGGTGCGTCATCTCCACCTATAACAGGACTAACTTTCGGACTAGCACCATTTTTTCGAGGCACTAGACAATGTACCGCCGCTTCCATGTCAACATCACCGTCCATGAAAGAACGTAACCCCGCCATCGCCGGCGTTGAGTGATACCCTGACGAAGACACAATCTCCAATAGGGGGCGTACCTCCGGTTGAAGATTACAGGCAGCATACACCGCTACAGGCCCGACGGCACCGTCTCCTCCACTAGTCCGTCGCTCCTTGCTAGCTACGAGCTTTCCCAAGCTTCGTTGATCTGTTGTGGCATCACACCCTGAGATCTCCCCTTCAACTTGATAATGAACCGCCGCGCATAACCAGGACTTGGAGCAACTTCGACCTAGTCAACCCTCGCCCGACTCGGATTCACCAGCCCACCTCCTATAGCTGCATCAGCATGAATGTTAGCATGATCTGGGCTTTCAACTAAGAAAAAAAAGTCCAAGCTCTCTCCTTTGGCACACCTGTTACAATAAACTTTTTTGGGTCTACTAAGAAGCCTGCTTTGGGTTTCTGTTAATCCTTATTCTTTAACCCATCATTATTATAATCATAGCTAATTATTTTTTCTGATTCAGCATCATTAATCATCAAATCATTATATCCCATAAAATCCTCACTACCCTCTAAAACAGGATCATCTGTTTCCCTTGCTGTACGAATTTGAATTAAATTACAATTACTCCATTCATTCAAAATATCCTCTAAAATTACTACTCTACCCTTATCTGTTTCTTCCTCCCTTGGCACCGCCATCACCAACTCAGCCACCGGATCTCTACTTTCCACTTGTACCATAGCGCTTGAACTGCTAGCAACCATCTCGCAAGCTTTTGGGAGATAAGGATTACCTACCTCTTCATTCTTGCACTCCACTCCATAACTCTCATGACCAACCTCTTTAACCAGGACATCGAATCCGCTAGTACCAATTGTGACGTGAATCCACTCGTTGATGATGTCCATGATACAAGTATCTATTTGCACCCGTTCCACACTGAATGAGAGGCATGATTCCATGGCTTTGTCACATCTAATAACTTCTCCCTATTGGCTTCCTATTATTCTGAACGTCTCCGTTGACCATGTACGCAGAGGAACACCAAAGCACTCTAACCATACCCTTCGAGTTTCACTGCGCTTCTCCTCATCCCATCTCCATACGCTGTAAAAATTTGTAGTAGGTTGTTCATTTTGAACGTGTAAGCTTTTTCTGCACTCAAGACACTATCAAAAGTCATGAGTGCCTTGTACGCTCCTAGTTCTTGTACTTGCACAACTTGAGAAAAATTCTTCCCAGTCATATACTTCAAAGAAGAAAAGTCTATAGCCTTTGTCGTCCCGCCTATTAGACTCCTCTGTAACCAGTCCAAATTCTCTTTTGCCACCAGAATTTTCATCTTCTTCGTTCACCCATTGCCATGTGGATTCTCTTTTTTTCCTTCCTTCCTCGTCTCTTCCACATTCTTCCTCGGGACTCTTGTACTTTCCTCATGTTGAGTTTGAATCTTGACACTATTTTGGACGACACCCGCCTCATGAATTATCTTTCTATTCTCCCCTTCATTCGTGCGTCGATACCTAACTTCTCCGACTGAAATAACCTTCCTTCGTAACCTCGTTCTATTCATCTCCGCAATAGCCTTCAACGCTCCACCCTTTGTTGTATACCGGATGAACGCAAACACGTGAGTATTACCATTTTTTATTTTCGTGAGAGATAGATATCATTTATACGTCCAGTCCAGTTGAACAAGTGGTACAACTTCCTTTTTGATATATCTACAGGAAGATAATCTACAAAAATAGAGAACGATTCATTTTTCAAATGACAGTACTCTTCTCGATTCTAAACCCTCATATCTCTACTAAATTGCTAATTCTACCCCTCCCGGTGTTTCCCACCCATTCTGGCCCTCTCCCCTCTCGCTCTCTCGTTCTCTAGTTTTGTTAATAAGCATTCTAAGGAAATTACTATTGTTGTTATTGCTGCATTTTTCTCCTTATTCTCTTTCTATTGATTTTGCAACATTATGTATTGGTTTTTTGTTTGATTTTTTCCTCCCAAGAAGAATGATGAGAATATGAAATAAGAAGATGAAGAATAAGAAGCAGCAGAAGATGAGAAGGAGAAAGAAGAAGAGTTTTAAATTATGCAGAAGAATAAAAATACATCCAAATATCTTCGTATTACACTCAAATATCTTCGTGTTACACCCAAATTTGCTGCAAATACAAAAAAATATTTCTTCTAATACTGCACTTTTTTTTCCTTATTTCTTTCTTTCTTTTAGTTAAATGACTGTAAGTTCATCCTCTTCCAAGTAATATTATATCATTATGTGTTTCTTCTTCCTCTTTGTTTGATTTTTTTGTTTTTTATTTTATTTAAGAGAGTAAAACAAGAAGAAACTTAAGAAGGTAAACAAAAAGAAAAAGACGAATAAGAAAAAAAAGAAAAAGATGGTGATGATGAAAAAAAAGAAGAAGAAGCAACAGAAGATGAGGAGGAGGAAGAGGAAGAGTTTTAAATCATGCAAAACTTATCAGAATAAAAATACACCCAAAATTCTTAAAATACACCCAAATATTTTTGTGTTACACCCAAATATCTTCGTATTACACCCAAATTTGCTGCAAATATAGAAAAATATTTCCTCTAATGCTGCATTTTTTCTTCTTATTTTTTTTATTTCTTTCTTTCTTTTTAGTTAAATGAATGTAAGTCCATCCTATTCCAAGTGATTTTGCAGCATTACGTATTTCTTCTTCTTCTTTGTTTGATTTCTTCTTCTTCTTTGTTTGATTTTTTGTTTGTATTTTTGTTAAGAGAGTAAAACAAGAATAAACTTGAGAAGGTAAAACAAAAAGAAAAATATGAATAAAAAAAAAGCAGGAGGAAAAGGAAGAATTTTGAATTATGCATAACTTATCAGAATAAAAATATACCCAAATATTTTCGTGTTATACCCAAATTTGCTGTAAATACAGAAAAATATTTTTTCTAATGTTACATTTTTTCTTCTGAATTGAATCATATCTCAGCCATTTGATTGGATTCAAAACAAAAATCAATTTTGTTCTGATTCAATTGATAATCTGAACATGAATTATTCATTATCTTTAACAACGAGATAATTGATGATGGAGGAGAAAGAGAAAAAGAAAGGAGAAGAAGAAATTCCAATAAAAAAAAAAGAGGAAGAGGAGGAAGAGGAAGAGGTAGTATTGATGACAACGATAATGAAGAATAAAAATAAAGAAGAAGAAGAACGTGCAATAACGATATGGAGCGCATGAATATAAATAGAGTTGAAAAAATTTGTATGAAAAAAACGTTTATATGTGAAGATTAATTCATGTTGAATATCAATTAATAATTATATATATATTTTTGAATAGTTTAATTAAAGTATCAATAAAGATGTGCAAACGGGAATACGGGATGGACTCGAGCAGTCAAGTTAGATAGGTAACCGGCTATTATTGGTTAAGTTTTCTTGTAAGTAGTTAAAGTGTTAAACACAAAAGATAAAAATGCAAAAAAATGCCTAAATTGCAAGCAAATTTTACAAAAATAAAATAAAACAAAACGATGAGTAATATTAAAAAAAAATATTTTTTAATTAATATTGTTTATTTTTTAAATTATTTTATTTATTTTAATCTTTTTAATTTTAATTTTAAATAATAAGCTTAAATCTTAAATTTAGCTGTTAGTTACCTTTTTTGTTAAATAAAAAGTTATTTATACATTATTAATTATTATATATTTGTGTATGATTATGTGTAGTTTAAGTGTTTAATGGTTGTCAATGAATAATAGCTCAAATGATATATAGTCTTTTGATACTCAATTAAGAAATTGCGGGTTCGAGTTTTGTATGTTTGGTAAAAAAAAAAAAAGTGTTTAACGGTTTTTAACGTGTTTTTCTGCATCTGAAGACTGATTTTCTAAATTGATACGTGTGTATTTCAAGTTGCAATGCCTCTGTTCGACGATCTTCGTTGAATCGTTTCTGGTTTGGTTGGAAATTTTAATTGTCACAGCTCTCCACACTTCACCTGATTCGATCCGTCATCATCTCCATCCTCATATTCGATCTTCTACTCCATTTTTCTTGTAAGACGACGATGATTCGTTCGAACCCTAAGCCCCTTTTGCACCTCCTTTTGTTGCCCTTCTTTCTTCACCGTCACTCTTCTCTCTTCAACGTCGCTGTTGCTCAGTAATCTCTCTCCACCTGCTGCAACCTCTGAGCTCGTCGCCGATCTGCTCTCTTCTATTCTTCTGTGCCTCTCTCCGCCGCTGCTCTGTTTTTGCTGCAAATCTGCTCTGGCCGCCGATTAGATATCGCGGCAGCTCTGCTCTTGCCGTTGCTGCTGTGCTCTCTGTCGCCGCCGGTCAATTCTCTCAATCTGTCTGCTCGCTTGTAGATTTCTGTGCCTACGCCGCTGCTCTGTTTTCGCTGCAAATCTTCTCTCACAGCCGTTCAGATCGCTGTCTCTGCTGTTCTTTCTGCTTGCGCAATCTCCGTCGCTTCCTCGTACTCGCTCGCCGCCGGTCAGATCTCTCCTCCGATCTGCTCTCTGCTAGTCCTTTTCTAGTCTTCTGTGCCTCTCTCGAGATATTGTTTTTCTGATTACTTGATCATGAATTATTGAATATTGATGAGTTATGTGCTAACATATATGGATTAGTTCAATTTTTAAATTTCTTTGTTCATCAGGCTATTTTATTAGATTAGTTTTGGTTTTGCTCTTTATGAGATGAAAATTCAGTGTGTCATTAAACCTGATTAAATTTAGCAGGAGCTCTTTACTCTTTGTGCTTAGTTCTGCCCAAATAGAGCCTTAATTTGCTTGCGTGTGAATTAACATTCCGGAGGCTTAATTTGCTTCTATTTTGCTTGTCATTTTCGGTTAATTAAAGACAAATGGAAGGAGGAAGGCCTTAATTTGGTTCTGTTGTGCTTGTCATGTGCGCTGTATAATAGGATTTGCTGCATCTTGATAGGCCATTTCCCCTGAAATTGCTTGCTTTCGTTCTGCTGTAAAAATAATCGGAACTCTCGTCATTTGAAGAAATTTCAATCTACATAAACATAATTAGTAAGAGCAATATGGACGGATCAGTTTGGTACTTGATTTGCTATTGTTTTGTGATTTTCTGTTTCTATTGCTGAGTGATGTGGTGTTACTGATTCGGTCATGTGATCCTGAATTCAACTGTCATTTCTCATTTTTGCTTCCGAACCTTGATTTGCAATTGTTGCATCTGATTCTAATACCAAATTTCTTACTTGACTTTCTAGCAATGATACAACAGAAAACTATTTGAATTTCTCACACACTTCCAATAAAGATTACACAATATGAACTCTTGAAACAATAATTTCTCTTTTTGAGCTTGAAGGACTTCCTTTTATAGGAATTTGCATACTTGAAAAAATGTTATACCCTTGTTATCGGTAATGTTAGTGGCTGAGAAAGAATGTTATACCTTTATTGCACTCTCCTTCCCTTCAAGCAGGCTATAATGAAAGGAATTGAAATAATTAGTATATTTGGAAGAGAAAATTATGAGTGTTGCTCAACTCCCTTTATATAGCCCAATACTTATCCTTTATTTGCTATTGTTATGGGACATGGTCTTGTTGAATGGATGTAGGTGAGTGGTGAGAACATTTCAACTATGGCTGTAGATATATTGGCTTTGATTTTCAACCACAGTAGCCAGTGGTCAATGACACATGCCATGACAATAGTAAACTGTAAAAACATGGCAAGGTTTTTTGGAGAGATTGGTGGCTGTAGGAGGGAAACTCATGTAGGTGTTTCTAAACCAAGCATGCCCAAAGTTGTTGAAAACATACCACATCAGCCAAATTTCCGCACCTATGGTTGTTCTTCTAAGGAGAAGGAAGATTTCCACTTTTCTATTGCCACATCAGAACTACTTATAATATAAAAAATTTAAAAAATAATCAAATAAAAAACAAAGGTCTCTTGAGCCTCAACTCCTTCCCCTCTTCCTCTTTCTTCCCTATCCATGGCACATCTAACTCATCCATGAGGCTACTAATTTCCTTAGTTGATTCTGCTATATTATTTCTTTGTATTTTTTGTTTTGTTTTATTTTGTTTTTCTTTCCAATCAGAATGATGTCGTCTTCAGACATTACTGGAATCTTGGATAACTCAAAGGAGCTTGATCGGTTAAGGAAAGAGCAGGAGGATATTCTGCTTGAGATCAACAGGCTCCACAAGAAGCTTCAAACAGGTCAGTCAGTCATTTTCTTTCTGTTTCTTTAGGTGATGTGTCTTGATCCATTCTGCGATTCAATAAATGTCGAAATCAGTCATTGCTTCTTTTTGCAATTCTAGTAATTGCAAATTTTATTTCTAAATAAAATTTCCACTTTAAGGCATAAGCTTAAATGTCAGGTGTGCTTGCCTTTCTATATATATATATATATATATATATATCATTAATTTTTTGAATGTTTTAATTTTTGAACCCCTTTACTGGTGGCTCAGTCAACAATGATTCTTGGATGCAAATGTGTGTTTTGATATTGATACTGTGATACTAATATAGAGAGACATTCAGATATTGGGAGTGATCATTTCTGCTGAGAAATTGTAGTTAAATATGGTATAAATTTTAAATTAAAAATTAATCATTAGTTTTCGGGTACAATTGTTGATAGTTTCTTCTAATTTTGATGCAGCTCCTGAAGTAGTTGAGAAGCCTGGGGATAATTCATTAGCCAGGCTTAAAATTTTGTATACTCAAGCAAAAGATCTTTCAGATAGTGAAGCACAGTATGTTTATTGTATATGGCTCTGAAGCATTTTATGTAAATGGCATTTTCTTTTCTGTTCACTGATTCATTGTAATCACGAGTATGTATTTTCTAAAACTGGATTGACTCAACTATACTGAGCAGTTCCAGCTTAAACATTTCCATGCCATAATTGATTGTTTCAAATGCATCTTTTTCTTTTTCAAATTAATTTATTGTTGTTGATTGTTGATTTGGTTTTTGGTTTCAGAATTTCCTCTTTACTGATAAACCAACTTGATACACTACTGCCTTCAGGACAAGGTCAACCGCGAAGAAGAATAGGTGTGTCTCAAGTTATTGACACATCAATTTTTTTATTGAAAATGTTGCTTATGTTGTCTTCTTTTTGGTATTTTTGACATATAAAATGTTTGTCCGTTGATTTAAGCTTATAGTCTTATACATTATAATTCATCCATAATTAGAAATAGATGCTTCAATATATATATATATAGGCACAGGGTAAATGAATGATTGGCCAATATTATAGAACCATGGCAAGTATCTAAAGCATTAGACCATAGCTTTTCCATGGAAAGGAAAGTATGAAAAAATAAAATGAGAAGAGTGATAATATGTCTTTCAATCAACCAATCTTTGTGGCTTATTATATGTCAAATTTCCCTAGATTTGTTCAAAGAAGTTGCAGATTCTGATTGTATAGGATTTTCTTTTTTCTTTTGTTTCCTTTTTCTTTTCCAGGGAAAGGTAAAAGTCGACTGCTTTGGATACTCATCAATATAGTTGACGTCTCTGCTGCCATTTTCATGAATCTCATATAGTCAAAGCTACAAGAAGGGAGGAAAGGGGCAGGGAGGGAATGTTAACCTGTAACTTTAAATAAAAAGTTGAAGATAGTGTGTTAACTGATCCAATTTTTAATCTATTCCTTTTCTAAATATATGGTGGACGGAGAATGGTTTGGAAAGCTACGTAGGGTTCATCTACAGTGATCAATGATTTAGCATTGCTGCTTAGACAACTTTTAACTCATTAAGCAGAATGCTTTTGCATCCTCTTGTTAACCCTGGATAATTCATGATGATGTATTGCTTCCCCAACATTGTGCTAATGGCATTCAGTTATAGTATGGAGCTTTGCAAGCATGAGAATCAAAATTTGTTAAGATGTAAAAGGGTTCATGAAATACTTCAGTTGATGTTATATATTTTTTTTGCACCTATTTTTGTCTTTAATTACAAACATAAATTGCATTATTATGACTTAAGTTTCAATGAGATGTCATTTCTTTTTTAAAATTTTTGTGCTTACCGTTACTATGTTACAGAAGGTAATGAGCAGAAAAGGAAACGAGTGAAGACCGAGTCAGATATTTCTAGGATGAGCAATCTTAAGGGTGAGCAGGTATGAAGAATTTCCACGGAGTTTAACTGATATAAATCATTGAACATCAATTTCTGTTTTATTTGTTGATAAAATTTATTTTTCTAGTATGATTCATCTGAATGTTGTGCTTCACTAGGTTAATTTGTTCTTGCTTCTCACTTCTTAGGTAGCAGCTAGGGTCACACCACGTAATGCTGATAAGGATGAATGGTTTGTTGTTAAAGTGATCCATTTTGATAAGGAATCAAAAGAGTAAGTGTACATTCTTTACCTAAGTTGTCAAGTATTATGTTCAAGCTATAAAAAATCAATTTACATTCAGCTTGCATAATATTAAAATTTGAAAATATATTGCCAGATGGCTTTGATATGATATGCTATATAGTTTAGGATACTATATATCATGAATTAAGCTCTAACAAATGCATATTGAGCTTATTCTAGCCAGTGAAAGAATATTGTTTAATGACAAATTGAGTTATTACAGATTATTAGATTTATAATTTTATATGCTTAGCATAGTTCTACTACCAAATGAACGTATAAACAAGGTTCCTTGTATTTTTATTGTGTTTATTCCTATCTCTGAGTTTTTGTTATAGTAGATAAATTCGTTGATCCTACAATAAATTATGGCATATTGTTTCCCCAGGAGGATAATGTACTATATCTTGTCAAAAAATCTCCCAACTTTCTGAGTATCTGCCAAGGAGTAACTAATATTAAGGTGTTATGTAGCACAACCCTGTTAATACCGGGCTTGGTGATTCTGTTATTTTATTCTCTGATATGCTTGCTGAGCCCCTAATTTGCCTAGATTCAGCCTTTGATTACAGTACAAAGGTCAATCATGAGCTTGATGTTAACTTGAGTCTGCTTGGCTGTACTTAATTGAATGAGTTGTTATTTGACCATCTTTAAGTTGTTGGAAGACGTTACATTTCTCGGTGTTAGTTGCTATTTCTTGTGTCTGTCTGGTTTCAAATTGTTGATGCAGAGAATAGTACCAGTGGGACATTCAATCTTTTTGTAATTGCCCTTATCACCATCATTTTGTTGTTTGCTGAATCTTTCGCAACATGATTTTACAGAGTTGAAGTTCTAGATGAAGAACCTGGTGATGATGAAGAGGGAAGCGGCCAAAGGTAACCTAAGAGAAACTGTTTTGTTTTGTTTTGTTTTTAAATCGTGTGAATACCATATTTTTGTCTTAACATATCTAATAACTAATATAGTATATATTTGCATCAATAAGGACTAGATTGCATAAGAAAATAAAAAATATTCTGCACCAATTAGAAAAAGATTGCATTAAAATATAAATATAGAAAAAAAATTCTGTACTTTTTTGTACTTTTTTTGCTCTCTTTTTCCAATGCCCACCGTGATCCCTTCTCTTATTTCTTTTGTGATTTAGGTCCTTATTTGCTTTTCTTTTCATCTTATTTTGTTTTCAAAAAGTATACAGAAAAATTCCGAAGTTTAAACCTTTTAATAAAATCCATCAACATATGATTTTTCCAATTTTTAGAAGAAATACATTGGTTTTGATAGTGTTCTGATAGTGTCCTGTTTGTGTTGCTTTTAACCTTAACATGGGTTCTTTTCTGCTCCATTCAGACAATACAAGCTTCCCATGGGGAATATAATTCCTTTCCCAAAGAGCAATGATCCTTCAGGTGCTCCGGATTTTCCGCCAGGCTCACATGTTTTGGCGGTCTATCCTGGAACTACTGCACTTTACAAAGCAACAGTTGTACATGGCCATCGCAAGGTAATGGTTTCTTTGTTTCCATGTCAAAGGGATTATTTCTTGTTTTTTCATCTAACTTACAGTGAGTTGTAGTGTCTATAATTCCTTCCTAGATAGATAGAATTCTGTTGATGCTGACATGCTACTGAGTACTAACCAGCAATATTGTGCATGTTCTGGGGCAATCTTTTTCATTTCACACTTGTGCAGAGGAAGACAGACGAGTAAGTATAGACTTTATGGAATATGTAATTCTTTAGTTCTAATAGTAAATATAAATTTTGGTAGGAAATCATTTGGCACTATATCTTGGCAAGCATTCATATTTATTATCCCCTTTGGTGGGGTCGGTAACTATAAACAATGGACATGCATCTGAGAGTTCATTTTGTGTGTAAAATAAGATAGGAAAAAGACAAGAATAAGAAGAAAACAGCATTTGATAGCATGAGGCTGGTTCAAATTTCAACACCATATATATATATATATGTTTTTTTTTTTTCTTTTTTTTTCCTTGACAAGAATACTATATGTTTAGTCTTTGGTATTTTACTGCATAATATAATGTTATCGAAGTTGTATTTGTTCTAATTATTTAAGTATAAGTTCATACCAAATTTATTATTTTATTATTTTTATTTCCAATTATAATTGATATAAGATTTTACTAATTTTTCTTCTGTACTCTTATAATTTATATTATTGATTATTTTACACTTTTATAAATTACCAAAATTGAAAGAGTACAATACTTTCTAAGTTATTCTTAATCTTACATGTACTCATCATCTTCACCTTTTATGTAAAATGAAAAGAAAGAAAATGTGCTAAATTAATTAGACAGTTATTAGCATTGAAAATTTGAAATATGATTTGTTGACTTCAAGTTTGCAATGATCTATTAATATTGAAATAGTACAATATTTAGTATTGAAATATTATTGATTTGTTGAAGTATTCACTCCTCAACTGCACTGTTGACTATTGTGTTGTCACTGTGTTATGGTTGTTAACTTCTGACGTGTTTGGCAGCTATGTGTTGGAATTTGATGATGATGAAGAAGATGGGTCTTTGCCTCAAAGGACGGTTCCCTTCCACAAGGTGGTTGCTCTGCCAGAGGGTCATCGCCAATGAATTTAAGCAATTTAGGGTTGGTTTGTGAGTTGGGTTAAAAAGGGAGAAAATGAAAGGTTTGTAATGTAAATTTTAGACTAAATGCTCCGAACTCCAAAGCCAAACTTATGAACAACCCTTATAGTTTGTGTATAAAGTAGGAATGGCGTTGTTGCTTTACGTGCTGGTTGTGTAATATGATTTGTTATATTCTCATTTTTGTGTAATGATCACTGACTAATATACGTTTGGATGGGAAAAAGGTTTGGATGGGAAAAAGATTTTCTTAAGCGAGGAGATTGTAAAGTGATAAAATGAGTAATTTAATTAATTACTATTGAATTTGTAAATTTTATTATATGAGTTTTATTATTTTAATTTCAGAGTGGTAATATATTTAATTTTTTTACTTTACCAACTTCACTTCAGCAGAATTTGATCGAGAAGAATGAATTGTATTTTATTTGTGCTGCTATTGCAATGAAAATATCCAAAATATAGTTGGTGAAAGCTTTATAATCTTTAATGAAGTAGCTTTTCTAAAGATTTTTAAATTTTGGATAATAGTCAAAGCAGTTTGCACATGTCAATTTAATCTTGAGTAATACTATAGGGTTATTAAAATTTAGGATTAAGTACTTTTTTCGTCCTAAGGTCTCGGGCGAAAATTAAATTTATACCCGATCTTTTTTTATTATTAAAATCATCCCTAACGTTAAAAATGTTTTAAAATCATTCTTTCCTCTATTAAACAAAATTTTCTGACACATTTGCCCTTTTTATTGTTATTGGTAGTTGAAGCATTTAATGACTAAAATAATTTTTTTTTTCTATAACTGATTGGAGAGGGTGGGATTAAATCAAAATCTCACCCCAAACCAACGTAATCGAGCGACTGCTAGGGTTCGCGAAGCTGGGTGGAGCCATGGCTGCCGAGAGCTCATGATCGTCTCGTAGTCGGTCGTCTGCGCAGAAGAGGGAACTTCTCTGTGGACATGGTGAGAGACCCGTGCTAAGAATTTCGAAAACGAACCTGGGCGACGATTTTGAGGCTGTGTCTACTATGAGGTTCGTTTTTTAAATTTTTGTTCGTGATTGATGGCAATGTTTTCTTTTTTTGGGTACTGACTCTGGTGGGATGCTGTAGATTAAAGAAGAGTGTGAGTTCTTCCGATGGACAAACCCAGAAGCAGAGAGTGAAGATCCGTAGGTTGCAAGGATGAAGAGGAAAGTTGCGGCCCTGAAAGCAAAAGTGAGGGACATTGAGTGGAAGTTCAAGGTTGCTGCAGTGTTGGGCACGATTGGATGGGTTGGTTTAGTTTTGTTCTGGTTGAATCAGAAGCAGGGGTTACCTTGTGTAATGCCACTGAAATATGCCTGTTGGACCTCTTCCTACCTCTAGTTGCAGATTGCATAGCAGGTTGTGATGAGCACCTCTAAATGTGTCCCCTCCTAGACAAGTGGGACTGGCTGCTGTCCTCAGCTTCATCAGATCCTTTCTTCCTCTTCTTGACTGGTCTGTGGCTAGGCTTTCGATAGGGAGGCGGCATCACATCATCAAAGTCCGTCTTTTTCCACAAATCTGGACCATTTAGAGGGTTGATCACCGAATTATAGCATTTGACATAGGCAGACTTCTTGTAACAGTCATCCCCCTTCTTGTTTGCACTGCATACACTGTTACAGTGTCTTTGAATTCCTCTCTTGAAGCATATACAGTTCCAACCTCCCATTTACAACTCGTCATGTCTTTAACATCTTTGTGAATCGGATACCAAGTAGCTTCATCATTATCATCATCTTGTCTATCCTCCTTATCTGAACCACCACCAACTTCATAATCCAAATCCACTTCCTCACTATTGAAGCCTTCCTCATCACTGAAATCACCGTTCACAACCCCTTTGCCTTTATCAACTCGATCACCATCCGTAGCACCTCTAAGTTCCTCAAACCCACTCTCATCATCGTACTCCTCTTCACTATCTGTAAACTGAACATCATCTGCACTGTCAACCTCAAGATTAGACGGAATAAACTCCTCATCATCGCTATCATCGTCACTGTTTGATTCAACCCGTGCATTTTCAGCCTCTACATCCGGGTACAATTTATCTCCTTCATTAACCTGCTCCGCATTGTCCCTTTCCACCTGTTGATCCTGTTCACCCTCAAAGATCACAAACTGATTCCTAGTATTTTCCTCTGTTTGGCCCTGTTCACCCTGTCCGCCAACATCAATATACCCTACTTCAGGAAAACCTTCAGCATCCTCAACCTTATGCACCACAAAAAGCTCAACATGACTCTTCAACTCCACTATTCTACACATCTCAAGTACATCTCTGTCACCTGCAAATAACTTCAGATCCTTCTCTAACCACTCAAAACTTGGATCCTTATACCACAAAGTTGAAATGTTTTTCTTTGTGTACCCAAACTGTCTCACCTCAGCATATGCCTCAAATACAGACCATCAATCACTCTCAACATCTTCGATCAATGTCTTCTCTCCCCGTATATACTTCAATGTCCCATTGTTATATCCAAATCTTCCCCATGGTAGACATTCTGGTTAAAGGTTCCCATACCTTAAAACGAAAAAATAAAAAACCATAAATCAAACCCTACCAGTTTTTGGAAACTACCGAAACTAATGGTGCATACATACTTGATTCGAGATTACTACAGTGAAACGACCTCCTCCCACACTCTTGCCAACGCAATCCAAATACAATAACGCTACTCCTCTGGTGACGACGAATCTCTATTAGGGCATCATTGAAGGTGAAAGATCAGTTTTCAAGTGTGCAACGTAAATCAGACATTGAAGCCCTTTCGTGAGAAGAAAATGAAGTGTTAAAGGCTTCAGGGGCAAAGGTGTCCAAAAATTTTGTTTAATGGAGGGAAGGATGATTTTAAAGCATTTATGAGTGTTGGAGATGATTTTAATAACAAAAAAAGTCGGGGACGAATTTGATTTTCGCCCCAGAACTTAGAGACGAAAATAGTACTTAATCCTAAAATAAATTATTTTAGTTATCAGTTACTTATTAATGTTTAAAACAATAGGATAAAATATGTTGTTAGATTATTGGAATAAATATACTAGACTAGAAAAATTAAGTTAATAATTAAAAATAATAAATTTTGATTGCTCTCTAACATTTTTCTTTAATCTTCAAAGATTGAGTGTCTCAAATTGATTCTTGAATAGAAAATTAGATGAATTTTTTATTAATTAAATGATGATATATAATATAATTATTTTGTAACAGATTATTATGGAAAGATTAATTTGACTTATTATTATATTTTATTTTTAGGTATTAATTTCATAATTTGAGATATTTAATATTTTAAAAGCTAAATTAATGAACTTGTGATCTTTTAGACATTATTTTGACTATTAGCCCTTTTAAATTTCTATTTTACGTTGCATGAGTTTTTAATTTCTAACACCAGAGAGGCGAAGAAATTTTAAACAGACCGCACCATAATCAGAACAAATACAGTAACATGGAAAAGTTTGTACCTGTAAAAAAAAGCATGAAGATAAATTATATCTCATGTTATTATTCAGGTATACTTAAGTGAAAAAGACCCCACCTACCCTAACAGAGATGGATTTATTAATAATTTAATATAGCTGTGTGGGGCTGTGGGCAATGTCTCCATTAAAATTTTGTAAAAATATTAGAAAGTACATATATATAGTTGTATACTAGTATATATATGCCCATATTATGAAATTTACAGCATCCATGCCTATAACTAACACTAAAACACATGGTAATAGTATTATCTCTACAAATACATGCTACACTCCTACAAGCGTGACCCATAAAGCTTTTCACATGCATATTACACATTTCACGTGTTGGATTTTTGGGTTCCCTTCCTATGTAGAGAAAAAGTTCAAATACTAGTATCCAAATTCATGAATAGTTGAAGTGGCTGAGGTGAGTTAGGGTTGAAAGAGAGAGAGGTCATTTTGAAAGGAGAACACCAAACACTAGAGAGAAAAGAAGAGAGAAAGTTATTTTCGCACATACACAAAGCTGTCTCTGTAAATTGGTCGCTGCAGATTCATTAACCGTTGGATCGAGCTTAAATTTGAACAGTGTATTCTACACATCTGGTTCTTTGATTTCACTGTTCAGATCTTCGATTCAATGTCTAGATGGAGATATTTGGCCACGCACAGTAGCTATGTTTTTGTGGTATTTTCATCTTCTTGTTCTTGTTTTGTAAGTTTTGAAGCTTGAGTTGTTTGGCTTTTTGTATGCACGTTTTGTGCAGTAATTTGTGACTCTCTTGTACCCTATTTTTCATCATAGTGAAGCAATATCCTGGTCTTGGTAACTCGTGATTTTCACTTCTCTCATTGAGGAGGTTTTTCACGTTAAAAATCTTGGTGTGTTAGCTTGTTTCTAATTTCTGGTTTATATGATTTTTCCGCTGCTATTGGGTATTATTGTGCTGGTGTTAATACTTGTTGTGAGTGGATATTGTTGCTCCTCTAATTCTTGCAAGTAGAAAATTGTGTGTTTTATTCTTATTAATTGGTATCAGAGCTCAGTTTTGGGTATTTGGTTATAACTTGCTTGAAAGATGGAAGCAAATAATTCTACTAGGATGATAAGTTTGAATGGCACTAATTACTATCTATGGAAAGGCAAAATGAAAGATTTTTTGTTTGTCAAAAATCTACATTTACCCGTATTTTCTACACAAAAACCAGAATCTAAAACAGATGAAGAATGGGAGTTTGAACACCAACAAGTTTGTGGTTTTATTAGGCAATGGGTGGATAATAATGTTTACAATCACATTGCTAATGAGACTCGTGCTAGGGCTTTGTGGAATCAAATTGAATCCTTGTATGCTTCCAAGTCTGGCAATAATAAATTGTACTTGTTGAATATGTTGATGAATTTGAGTTACAAGGATGGGTCACAAGTATTAGATCACTTGAATGCATTTCAAGGGGTTCTGGATTAGTTGTCAAGCATGGGAATCAAGTTTGAAGATGAGATTCAAGGATTGTGGTTGCTAAATACTCTACCAGATTCTTGAGAGACATTTCGTATCTCTCTTACTAATTCTGCTCCGAATGGTAAAGTGAGCATGCAACTTGTTAAAGGTGGCATTTTAAATGAAGAGATGAGAAGGAGGACACAGAATTCTTCGTCACACTCTGAAATGTTAGTCACTGAAACCAGGGGAAGAAATCAGAATAGAGTTCAAAAGGGTAGAGGTAAAAGCAGGAGCAAATCCAAGGGAAGATACAAGAATGTTGAGTGTCACTACTGTCACAAAATGGGTCACGTTAAAAAATATTGCTATCTTTGGAAAAAGGAAAACAAAGGTAAGCAAGAAAAGAAGGATGATAGTGGTAATGATCGTGTATTTTCTATTTCATATGATCTTCTTACTGTTGATATTGCTGATTATGAGTAAAAGGTCAATCTTATTTCTCATGATGAGTTCAGCTGGGTAATTGATAGTGGCGCCTCAATACATGTTACACCGAAGAAGGAGTTCTTCACTTCTTATACTCCAGGTAATTTTGGAGTGCTTAAGATGGGTAATGATGGCTTGGCCAAGGTTATTGGTGTAGGAGATGTTTGTCTTGAGACTAATATGGGAATGAAGCTGCTACTCAAAGATGTTAGACACGCTCCAGATGTTCGCTTGAATTTGGTTTCAGTTAAAAGGCTTAATAATGAAGGCTTTGTAAACACTTTCGGCTTTGGACAATGGAAGCTTACTAAAGGTAACTTAGTGGTGGCTCGGGAAAAAGGTACTTCAAGTTTTTATATGATGCATGCCATGATTGCAAAAGGTAGTGTGAATGCGATTGAAAGTAAAGAAGTTTGTAGCTTGTGGCACAGACGACTTGGTCATATTAGTGAAAAAGGACTTAATTATTTGGCTCGAAAAGATGCTCTTTCAAGTTTGAAGAATGCAGAGTTGGAGAAATGTTCTCATTGCATGGCTGGCAAACAAAGAAGATTATCCTTCAAGAAGCATCAACCGTCAAGAAAATCAGACTTCTTGAAATTGGTGCACTCCGATATTTGTGGTCCTTTGAAGGTACGGTCTTTTAGCAGAGCTATTTACTTTATTACTTTATTGATGATCATTCAAGAAACCTTTGGACTTATGCTTTGAAAACAAAGAATCAAGCTTTGGAAAAGTTCAAACAATTCCAAGCTTCGGTTGAGAGGCAAACAGGTAAAAAGCTTAAATGTATTCGCACTGATAATGGTGGTGAGTATTGTGGACCATTTGATGTGTATTGCAAGCAGCAAGGCATTAGGCATGAAAAGACACCTCCTAAAACACCTCAGTTGAATGGTTTGGCAGAAAGGATGAATAGAACGTTGATTGAAAGAGTTAGGTGTATGCTTACTGAAGCTAAGCTACCTAAATTCTTTTGGGGTGAAGTGCTACTTACAGCGGCTCATATGATTAATCTGAGTCCTACAATTGCTTTGGACAATGATGTTCCGAATCATGTTTGGTCGGCAAAGATGTCTTGTATGGTCACTTGAGAGTCTTTGGATGCAAAGCATTTGTTCATGTTCCAAAGGATGAGAGGCCCAAGTTGGATGTGAAGACAAGGCAGTGCATTTTTATTGGATATAGTCAAGATGAGTTTGGTTACAGGCTTTATGATCTAGTTGAAAAGAAGCTTGTAAGAAGCCGTGATGTAGAGTTTATTGAAGACCAGACCATTGAGGACATTGATAAGGCAAAGAAGAGTCAATCACAAGAGAGCAGTGACGTGACTGATGTAGATCCAATTCAGCCTTCTTCTTTGTCAGAACTAGCAGAGAATCAAGATCAGGAGCATATGCAGCAAAATGAGCCTTTGGTTCTTGATGACCAGGAGATGGGAGATCCAATTGATGGTCCAGTTGATGATGATGCTGATAATCAACCTGAGCTACCTGAAGATCCACCAGGTTTCTATCCTAGGAGGTCTACTAGAGAGCGACGACCTTCAACGAGGTATCCTTCTAGTGAGTATGTAAGTATGTAACATTTACTGATGGATATGTGACCTTGACTGATGGGGGAAAACCTGAATGTTATGCGGAAGCTATGGAAGGTGACGACAATAAGAAATGGTTTGATGCAATGCAGGATGAAATGAAAATCTTGTATGATAATCAAACATTTGAGCTTGTGAAGTTGCCAAAAGAAAAGAAAGCTTTGCAAAACAGATGTGTTTATAGGTTGAAGCATGAAGAAAATTCTCAGTGTCCAAGGTACAAGGTTAGATTGGTAGTCAAGGGCTACAGGCATAAAAAGGGAGTTGACTATAATGAAATCTTTTCACCGATTGTGAGAAGATCTTCTATTAGGATTGTTTTGAGTTTGGCTGCAAGTCTTGATTTAGAAATAGAGCAGATGGATGTGAAAACTGCTTTCCTTCATGGTGATCTTAAGGATGAAATTTACATGGAACAACCTGAAGGCTTCATGGTAAAAGGCAAAGAGGATCATGTTTGCAAACTGAAGAAGAGCTTGTATGGCTTGAAGCAAGCTCCAAGACAATGGTACAAAAAGTTCGAGTCTGTTATGACAGAACAAGGCTACAAGAAGACTACTTCTGATCATTGTGTATTTGTTAAACATTTTGTTAGTAATGATTTTATTATCCTTTTGATATATGTTGATGACATGCTTATTGTTGGTCAGAATGCTTCTAGGATTGATATGTTGAAGAAGCAACTTGCAATGTCATTTGCAATGAAGGACCTTGGGCCGGCAAAGGAGATTCTTAGTATAAGAATCGAGCGTGATAGAAAGGAGAAGAAACTTTGGTTGTCACAGGAGAAATACATAGAGGCCGAGTTTATTGCCATTATCGAAGCGTGCAATGAGATGTTTTGGATGAAGAAATTCTTGAAAGAACTCGGGTTTAATCAAGGGAGGTATGTGTTGTTTTGTGATAGTCAAAGTGCTATACATCTTGGTAAAAACTCTACTTTTCATTCTCGATCCAAACATATTGATGTGAGGTATCATTGGATACGTGATGTTTTGGATGCTGAGTTGTTAAAACTTAAAAAGGTTCATACTGATGAGAATGGTTTTGATATGATGACCAAGGCATTACTAAGATGGAAGTTTGAAGTTTGTTGCTTAATCGTCGGATTGGCGGTTACCTCCATATAGTCGTGAGGAGGAGATTTGTTGGGTTTTTGGGCTCCCTTCCTATGTGGAGAAAAAATCCAAATGCTAGTATCCAAGCCCATGAATAGTTGAAGTGGCTGAGGTGAGTTAGGGTTGAGAGGGAGAGGTCATTTTGAAAAGAGAACACCAAACACTAGAGAGAAAAGAAGAGAGAAAGTTATTTTCGAACATACACAAAGCTGTCTCTATAAATTAGTAGTTGCAGATTCGTTAACCGTTGGATCAAGCTCAAATTTGGACAGTGTGTTTTATACATTTGGTTCTTTGATTTCACCGTTAGGATCTTTGATTCAATGTCTGTAGCTGGAGATATTTGGCCACGCACAGTAGCTCTGTTTTTGTGGTATTTTCATCTTCTTGTTCTTGTTTTGTAAGCTTTGAAGCTTGGGTTGTTTGGCTTGTTGTAAGCACGTTTTGTGCAGTAATTTGTGACTCTCTTGTACCCTATTTTTCATCATAGTGAAGCTATATCCTGGTCTTGGTGACTCGTGGTTTTTACTTCTCTCATTGAGGTTTTCCACGTTAAAAATATTGGTGTGTTAGCTTGTTTCTAATTTCTAGTTTATGTGATTTTTCCGCTGCTATTGGGTATTATTGTGCTGGTGTTAATACTTGTTGTCAGTGGATATTGTTGCTCCTCTAATTCTTGCAAGTAGGAAATTGTGTGTTTTATTCCTATTATCATGAGAAAATGAATGAATAATGTAGTGTAAAAATGAATTCTGATGTGAAGAAGAGAAAAAAAAAATGAAGAATTAACTGAAATGAAATTTTATTGAATAGTACAAAATACTTAGTGGGTTTAAGGTCTCATGTTGATACCAATGGCATAGCAAGAGGCAAGTTGTAACACAATGACATAATAAAATTGTAGGCTTATCTCCCTGTATAGGTATAGCTAGGGAAATCTTATTACATCAACAAAAGTGAAACACAAAAGGAATAATATAGCGAAATTTGAATGAATCTCAAATGGTAGGAGGGGCTAGAGCACTGACAAGAAACGCCTCGTCGACAGTTTCATCATGGCAGCACTGGAAAGTGGTGAGCATGTGCATGTAGCGGCGGCACTCAGGGCAGCGGAGCTTCTCCGGGATCCTCCCCATTGCGTGGGAGAATTCAAACCTACAACAAGGGTTATCGACTGCATGGAGCTTCCCATAGTGATCGCGAAAACCTGGCTCAAAGCCATCCCTCTCAGCATGCACCCTCCAAATGTCCTCATACTCCATCAGAGTCTGCAATCCTGTGTTGGCATGTCCATTGACTATGATGCGAGATCCTCTTGCGAGAACAATCCAGCCGCCCATCTTGTCATAGCTGAGAAGCCTCTTCACTTCCTGCATCACCAGGTCAGAGTCGTCGTCCGCTTGCTTCAGCTGGATCTTGGAGAACAGCATGCTCTCCAGGCGAGTCCAGAAGAACCATATCATGCTGTGTTCTTGCCAGCTATGACTTGGCAGCTTCTCACGACTTATGGTGTCTAGAACTTTCTGCACTTGATCGCTTTTGTTGCTCTTCCCCACATATACCATCTCTAAGTTTATTTGTGATGCCACCGCAACCCTGCGAGCTTCCCTCACGAATTTTCTAACCCAATCAGGGTCATTCCCTCCATATAAGAAGATGAATTTATCATCCTTGATCTGTCCAAATATCAAAATTAATCATGATTATAAAAAACCAACAAGTCAAGAAAGGCTTTTAATTATGTTATGCTCACCCAGTTCAATATTTCAGAGTCAATGCCATCCACAAGCAGTTCAAGTCTCCAGGTCTCTTCCTTCCACAGAGCTTCTTCTCTAGCGCTTGTGAATGGAAATGCAGCACTTCCCCAAATCCACATCATGTGAATAGCATTAGGACAAGCAACCCTCCCTTGAGGATCAAGAACCACAAGAATTGGCTTATTCTTGTACTTCCATTCCCTCTGGATGAACCAGATCACCGGCTTGCTTATCACCGAAGGATGATAAACAGAGAACCATGGCATGGTTAATTGCAGCTCCTCAAACTGCCTTTGCTTTCTCTGTGTTGATTCACCTTCATTCAGGTCCAGAATTGGGATCCATACAAGCTCATATCTATTTTCATATCTATTATCAAGCCTTGATGATGTGTGTGCCCTTGATTCATTATAGATTTGTTCAAGGATCAGAAGCTCATCATGGGAGAACTCCAACCCTGAAATCAGAAGTAACACATTCTTCCTTCTCAGTGGTTCCAGGCTAACCTGTTTGGTTTCAATTAAATTACACCAATATTAGCTTCACCAACTTGTGAAAATACTAGTGCATCATCATATATGCAATTACAATGTTGGAAAAAATGTAACCCTTTTCTTGGTTGCACCATCATATAGAGGTAGAGTATCGTCCTTCGCAGAAATCAAAGCCTTGAGAACCTTCATGTTGTCAATGAGGGGTGTCGTGAATAATTCGCGCAACATTTCATAAGCTTCAGAGTCCATTCTTTTCTCTGCATTCAATGTTAAACTTAAAATTAGCAGTCATGATCCAAAGAATTTCACTAAATGTATCCAATTGAAACTAAATTAATTAGACCAATCTGTCTGCAGCAGCTATCCAGATTCTTCCTTAGATGTTCAAGTATGTTCTTAAGCTTGTGAGCCAATGTAGATAGCTCCCATGACTCGGTAGTTGATGGCATGAACCTGGAACAATGTTTACTTAAAATGATGAAACAAACACAAAATAAAAGAAATGGAGAACTGAAAGGGAAAACATACTCAAATCCAAGTGTATCTAGGCTTGCAAGCAGAGTTGCGCAGGCGATGATACCCCTGACGCTCCAATAGGTGGCAATGGGGATATGGTTAGAGGCAATGTTGTATGCTGTTGTGTCTTGAGCAATGTAGTGTCTTGGCAGACCATTGAACTTAATGACACACCTTGCCGCCTCCAATATGACCTTAACTAGTTCATTCAGGGCTTCAAACCGGGGTCGCAGCATGCTTACATGCTCCATGTCCTTGATGTTTAGAACTTTCTTCAGATTGGCCATGGATCTTGCAAGCTGGTTTGTTAATTGCATGTCTGCAAGAAGCCAGAATCTACCATATTTCAGAGCAAAAGCAGCCAAAGACAGCACCAACTTCACATCCCACTCATATGTTTGAAGCATATCAAATATTACAAGTGCTCTAGAGTGTGCATCTACACCCGCAAGAGACTTGTACGAAATCTGAAATTTTATTGTACCTTTCATATTGTTAAAATAATGATATATCCTAAAAATTTCAAGCAATGTTATCAAGTGTCAAATTTAATACAAGATCATTGTTTTTGTATAGATTGTCTAGGTTATTCTTGAATCACCTCAGAATCAATTCGATTAATCTCCTCCAGCAAGTTGGTGTAGCCAGGTTGATCGATCACATCTTCGATCTGGTCAACATGCGCAAGCGCACCCTGAAAGAAAGCAGAGTCACTTAGAAGATAGATAAACAAGAAAAAACAATAGAATTGCATGTTCGCAGATGCAACATTTTCTTCGCAATTTCATAAGCAACTAAGGTTTCAAACTATTATTAGAATTAGTATCATACCGTGGAAACACCTTCAGTACTCAAGGTGGAACGTTTAAGAATATCCTCAACAATATGGAGAAGTGGCTTGGCATCATATTCTAGACCATCAGGTTTATGCTCAGCCACTATTTTCTTCACCAGAATGCTGTCATCAGACAATGCCGTCCCCGGCATGGGCCTTTTGCCTCTCAGCTGTTGTTTCATAGCAGCCAATTTGCCAATGTTATCCATCTTGTGCTATAGAAAAACAAAGACGCTAGATAGGAGGCAGAGAACAAAAAACAAGGCTTCTGGTTTTAGCTGCCATGTTGATAGGCCAATATATAATACCCAGAAAGGAATAAAGCAAACATGAATCCACTTCTTTTCTTTCACCATAGTTTAAGGTGTTGGAACGTTAAGAAGAAGAAAGACTTTAGCTTCTTCAGTCTTGTGTCCTTACGCTTCACTCACTTTAGTATGTACCAAGTTAATGACACATGCAGTGGCAATACTACACTTTAGTAGCATACAGTAGCTTTTACAAATGGACCAATGGTCTCAAAGGACAATATCTACAGCTATGGGAAAACCAATGGCTAAATCCTGTGGTGTTACTTGAGATTTGCGGTATGCACCAATTTGGTTTTGAAGTTCCAATTGTACTATTATCATAGTTGAGATTGAGCTCCGGATACTAATAGTCCTTTTCTTTCAATAATGACTCGGCAACTAGAGTGATGAGCCGGAAGTCTGGCACTATCTGTGAAAAAATAATAAAGCTTATTTTAGAAAATATATAAATAAATAATAACTAAATAAAATAAAAGGTAATAAACAATCTTAGTTTATAACCTTAGAATTTTAATAATTGAAAAATAGAAGAATTATATACCTCTATTTAACGGATGGTTCATATTGAAGAGACTCACCTATAAATTGAGTTTTTCTTTAATTCATTTCAATCAAGTCATCCAGATAGAATAACATAATATTTCTTTGAGTAGTTTACTTCTATATATATAGAGAGAAGTGTGTTCTCCTTTTGTCAAGAGAGAGTATTATTGTAGTCTCCTTGTGATAGAGAGAAGTTGTAATTCTCAAAGAAAGTTATTCAATTGTTTCCATATTTTATACAAATTTCTAATTTTTCATCTCTATATTTTGCTGTGTCATTTGTCTGGTACCTAACAGTGGTATCAGAGCCTAAGGTTGCTGATTAATTTTTTTTTTCCGCTGCGAGTTACCATCTAAAAAAATTGGCAGCAAAGTATTAAATTCCAAAATTCAGTGGGAGTAATTTTTTCATATGGAAATTGAAAATAAAAGCCATTATGAGAAAAGACAATTGCGTGACAGCAATTGAAAGTAGACCCACTGGAATTACAGATAAAAAATGGAAGGAGATGGACAACAATGCTGTTGCAAACTTACACTTGGCACTAGCTGATTCAGTTTTATCAAGTGTAGCAGAGAAAAAGACAGCAAAGAAAATTTGGGATGCTCTCACCAAATTATATGAAGTCAAGTCACTTCACAACAAGATATTCTTGAAGAGAAGACTTTATACTCTTCGAATGAGTGAATCCACATCGGCAACGGATCACATCAACAATCTAAATACGCTATTTTCCCAACTCTCATCGTTGGAATATGCCATAGCGGAAAACGAACGTGCAGAGCTATTACTTCAAAGTCTACCAGATTTATATGATCAGCTTATCATTAACTTAACTAATAATGTTTTGACTGATTATCTTTCTTTTGATGACATGGCTGCTGCGGTTCTTGAAGAAGAATCTAGGCGCAAGAATAAGGAAGATAGATTAGAAAGCTCAAAACAAGTAGAGGCTTTGTTGATGACAAGAGGGAGATCAATGGAGCGTGGGAGTCAAAGTAGACCAAAGTCACAAAGTAAGAAACAGGTCAAATGCTACAATTGTGGAAAGAGAGGACACTTCAAGAAAGATTGTTGGAATAAGAAGAGCATAGAGAAGATTCCAGAAGGATCAAGTTCTCAAAGATGTGTTGCGAGCACCTCTGATGATGAAGAAATCCTGTATGGCGAAGCAACAATTGGTTCTAAAGGTAGCAAACAGCTCACTGATGTTTGGATTGTTGATTCAGGAGCAACATGGCACATGACTCCTCATCGTGATTGGTTTTGTACATATGAACCTGTCTCGAAAGGATCGGTGTTTATGAGAAACGATCATGCCTTAGAAATTGTTGGAATGTGTACTGTCAAAATAAAAATGTTTGATGGTTCTATTCGTTCACTTCAAGGGGTAAGACACGTGAAAGGCTTGAAGAAAAATTTTTTGTCGATTGGGCAATTGAATGAACTTGGCTGCAAGACCCATATTGAAGGTAGGATCTTGAAAGTTGTTAAAGGAGCTCTTGCGGTAATAAAAACAGAAAAGATTGCAGCAAATCTATACATGCTTGTGGGAGATACTTTGCAAGAGGCAGAGGCATCAGTTGCTTCAACAAGCCAAGAAGAAATGACGATGATATGGCATTGCAAACTAGGCCACATGTCAGAACGAGGCTTGAATATTCTTGTAGAACGTAATCTCATTCCCGGGCTCAAATCGGTAAACTTACCGTTTTGTAAGCACTGCGTTACAAGCAAACAACATAGATTGACGTTTGGTAGATCAACTGCTCGGAGCAAGCACATATTGGAGTTGATTCATTCTGATGAGTGGGAATCGCCGAAGATGTCCCTAGGAGGAGCAAAATATCTTGTATCATTTATTGATGATTACTCTAGGAGGCTATGGGTGTACCCGATCAAGAAGAAGTCAGACGTGTTTGCGATGTTCAAAGAGTTCAAAGCAAAGTTAGAACTTGAATCTGGAAAGAAGATCAAGTGTTTAAGGACAGATAATGGAGAAGAATATGTCGATGGTGATTTTCTAACATTTTGCAAGCAAGCAGGTATTCAATGGCAATTCACAGTTGCATACACGCCTCAGCAAAATGGTGTAGCAGAGCGAATGAATAGGACTTTCCTAGAAAGAGCACGAGCTATGTTACAAACTGTAGGTTTAGCTAAGTCTTTTTAGGCAGAAGCTGTTAAACCGCCTGTTATGTGATAAATCGGTCACCATCAACTGCAATTGGGTTAAAGACACCAATGGAGATGTGACAAGGTAAGCCACCTAATTATTCTTCTTTACATATATTTGGTTGTCCTGTGTACGTAATGTACAATTCCCAGGAAAGAACAAAGCTGGACCCAAAGTCTAGAAAATGTATATTCTTGAGTTATGCTGACGGAGTTAAGGGGTATCGCCTGTGGGATCCCACTGCCCGCAAGGTAGTTGTCAGTAGAGATATGATATTTGCAGAAGATGAATTGTAAAAGGAACAAGAAAATGACAGCACTGTTAAAGAGATAACCACTATTCAAATAGATAAAAAATGCAGAGAAGGTGATATTTCTGAAGCAGAACCACAACACGAAGAACAAGAAGCAGAGGCCAATGACATAGAAGTTCGTCGATCCACTCGACAAAGAAGAATACCATCATGGCACTCAAATTATGTTTTGACAAACCATGATGCATATTGTCTTTTGACAGAAGATGGAGAACCAACAACTTTTATGGAGGCTATGCGCAATCCAGACGCTTCTATGTGGATCACAGCAATGCAAGAAGAAATTGAGGCATTACATAGAAACCATACCTGGAAACTTGTTGAACTTCCAGCAGGTCGGAAAGCCATTGGTAACAAATGAGTTTACAAGATCAAACGAGATAGTAATGATCAGGTAGAACGATATCGTGCAAGATTGGTTGTCAAGGGATATGCTTAGAAAGAAGGTGTTGACTTCAATGAAATATTTTCTCCAGTGGTGAGACTAACTACTATTAGAGTAGTTTTGGCTATGTGTGCTGCATTTGATTTACATCTAGAGCAATTAGATGTAAAGACTGCTTTTCTTTATGGAGAACTTGAAGAAGAGATATATATGCTCCAACCAGAAGGTTTTGAAGAACAAGGAAAAGAAAGCTTGGTTTGCAGGTTAACTAAATCTCTGTACGGTCTAAAGCAGGCGCCAAGGTGTTGGTACAAGAGATTTGATTCTTTCATTATTAGCCTTGGATACAACAGACTTAGTTCAGATCATTGTACTTATTACAAGAGGTCTGGTGATAATGATTTCATCATTCTGCTGTTGTATGTGGATGACATGTTGGTGGTAGGTCCCAACAAAGATCAAATCCAAGAATTGAAGGCACAGTTGGCTAGGGAGTTTGATATGAAAGACTTGGGACCAGCAAACAAGATTTTAGGGATGCAATTCACCGAGACAAAAAGGATAGGAAGATTTGGCTATCGCAAAAAAATTATTTGAAGAAGATCTTGCAACGCTTCAACATGCAAGAATGTAAGCCAATTTCAACCCCACTTCCTATGAATTTTAAATTATCCTCAAGTATGTGCCCTAGTAGTGAAGCAGAGAGGATGGAAATGTCTCGAGTACCGTATGCATCAGCGGTGGGAAGCCTTATGTATGCCATGATCTGTACAAGGCCAGATATTGCTCAAGCAGTTGCGGTGGTAAGTCGATTTATGGCAGATCCGAGTAAAGAGCATTGGAATGTTATTAAGAGGATCTTGAGATACATCAAAGGGACCTCGAATGTTGCATTATATTTTGGAGGATCGGAATTCATTGTCAATGGATATGTCGACTCAGATTTTGCAAGTGATCTTGATAAACGAAAATCTACTACAGGATATGTGTTCATGCTTGCAGGAGGAGCTGTGAGCTGGCTATCTAAATTACAAACTGTTGTAGCTTTATCTACTACAGAAGCTGAATATATGGCAGCTACACAAGCATGCAAGGAAGCTATTTGGATCCAAAGGTTGATAGAAGAACTCAGGCACAAACAACAGAAGATTTCTGTGTATTGTGACAGTCAGAGTGCCTTGCACATTGCAAGGAATCCTACCTTTCATTCAAGAACAAAACACATTGGAGTACAATATCACTTTATTCGGGAAGTAGTAGAAGAAGGAAGTGTTGATATGCAGAAGATTCACACGAAAGATAACCTAGCAGATGCCATGACAAAACCAATCAACACAGAAAAGTTTGAATGGTGTAGATCCTCATACGACCTATAGAATACATGAGCAACATGAATTTTAAAAATTTATCAAAATTAGCTTTAAGTGGGAGATTGTGAAAAAATAGTAAAGCTAATTTTAGAAAATATATAAATAAATAATAACTAAATAAAATGAAAGGTAATAAACAATCTTAGTTTATAACCTTAGAATTTTAATGGTTGAAAAAGAGAAGAATTATATACCTCTAATTAACGGATGGTTCATATTGAAGAGACTCGCCTATAAATTGAGTTTTTCTTTAATTCATTTCAATCAAATCATCCAGATAGAATAACATAATATTTCTTTGAGTAGTTTTCTTCTATATATAGAGAGAGAAATGTGTTCTTCTTTTGTCAAGAGAGAGTGTTATTGTAGTCTCCTTGTGATAGAGAGAAGTTGTAATTCTCAAATAAAATTATTCAATTGTTTCCATATTTTATACAAATTTCTAATTTTTCATCTTTATATTTTGCTGTGTCATTTGTCTGGTACCTAACACTACCTTGTTTCATTGAACAATAGTAGAATGATGTCATTTGTTTTGATTGGACGATAAAAGCAAATGACTAGTTTTCAACCCCTTTACTGGTGGCTCAGTCAACAATGATTCTTGGATGCAAATGTGTGTTTTGATATTGATATTGTGATACTAATATAGAGAGACATTCAGATATTGGGAGCGATCATTTCTGCTGAGAAATTGTAGTTAAATATGATATAAATTTTAAATTAAAAATTAATCATTAGTTTTCGGGTACAATTGTTGATAGTTTCTTCTAATTTTGATGCAGCTCCTGAAGTAGTTGAGAAGCCTGGGGATAATTCATTAGCCAGGCTTAAAATTTTGTATACTCAAGCAAAAGATCTTTCAGATAGTGAAGCACAGTATGTTTATTGTATATGGCTCTGAAGCATTTTATGTAAATGGCATTTTCTTTTCTGTTCACTGATTCATTGTAATCACGAGTATGTATTTTCTAAAACTGGATTGACTCAACTATACTGAGCAGTTCCAGCTTAAACATTTCCATGCCATAATTGATTGTTTCAAATGCATCTTTTTCTTTTTCAAATTAATTTATTGTTGTTGATTGTTGATTTGGTTTTTGGTTTCAGAATTTCCTCTTTACTGATAAACCAACTTGATACACTACTGCCTTCAGGACAAGGTCAACCGCGAAGAAGAATAGGTGTGTCTCAAGTTATTGACACATCAATTTTTTTATTGAAAATGTTGCTTATGTTGTCTTCTTTTTGGTATTTTTGACATATAAAATGTCACGGCCCAAAATGAGCTATGACTGTCGCTCAGGAAAATAATCCTATAGCAAGCCTTATATACTCAAATATAAATTGAATAAGAAAGTTACAAATATTTTACAAGTTCTAAAATAAATAGTTATACATTTTTAACAAAAATTAAAATAATTAAGAATGGTTGGACCCTGCCTGTGTTATATGGAGCATATATACATCTAAGAACTCGTCAACGAATAAGTACTCATTGCAGATTGTTATATCTTGAATAGAGAGTCTCACATAGACAAGTAATTGTTTCTGAAAAATGTTTTTAGAAAAAAAACGGGGTGAGTTTTGCAACTCAGTGACTAGACAATACATCTATAATCGACATGAGACCATATAAACATCATATTAAAATAATTTTAATTAGAAAATAATAATTGATAATAATAAGTTAATCAATAAGGGAGTTCTCATACAGAAATCAAATCAAAAGTCCACACTTGGGCGGCTTCACCTCAATGAGTAGCCCTTTCCTCTCGTGTGTCCTAACAGAATAACAGATCTAACGTGTGGCCTACACGTTAGGCTAGCAACACCCCTGCTAGCTGGGGTCTGAGTTAGATGCATCTAAGTTAACGTCATAACCGCCGTTAACTACGGTTTTCTAATACGAGCCTTCCAAACCAATTCAAAACATATAATTTCAAATACAACAAATCTTTGATCTTTCCAATATATAAGGTATCGAATCAAATCAAATCATATTATACTTTCTCATCAGAATCCTTTCCAATCATACTTTTTTTTAATCAAAACACATTTCAAATATATTTCACAATCTTTAAACTAAGTGAATACCAACAAATACTTCAATGCTTCAAAAACAGATATTCAAGTAAACGCAAACATTTTAGAATAATGCAAAACTTTATCAAAAATATATATGGTCTCAAAAACAGATATTCAAATAAGATCAAACAATTTAAAATAATGCAAGACTTCATCAAAAATATATATGGTCTCATGTATAGTTCCGAAAGTATAAACTTCATAAAAAATGAATTATTTAATTTTAATAAATCAATTATTCTAATCAATTTAAAACCGTTCTAGACAAATATAGTGAGTATAATTCAAAGATCATAATAGATATATGCTATGAAGCACGGATTCTCCTATGGTGCCGGCGTATCCGTGTCGGACACGAATCCGACACCGACACTCGACGGATACTTCAAACGAGCGTATCGGTGACGTGTCTTCTTGCGATACAGAATTTTGGTGAAGCTGTCATGAATCCGAACGAGTACGACCCGATTTTGTGGTTTTATGGCTCAATTAACCGATTTTTTTTTTATTTTAAAATATTTTAAAATAAAAACAAATCAAAATTTAAATTTAAAAATAAAATAATTAATAGAAGCAGAGTTGATGACAATAGTCCAGATCTGAGTGAGGTTTCATATTTATCTTTAGATGAACCAAACATAGAAGTTGTGGTATTTGCGGATGATGGACTTGGAGGAGAAGAAATTGATACATTTTCTATTAGCAAGATGGTAAGAGTAGTTTAAAATTTTTTATTTTTTTAATAATTGCATAATTTTTAGACTTTTTTATGCAACTATATTTCCTCTTATATTTATAATATGATATTTTATTAATTTAATATATTATTTAAATTTTAATTTACAACGTATCCTAAACGTGTCATATCCAATATTTTATAAAAAGAACGTGTCGACGTATCCGTGTCGTGTCGTGTCTGTATCGCGTGTCGTATCGGTGCTTCCTAGGATATATGTCAAAATAATTATAGATGCACAGTCAAACAATTATAAATGTAAAGCCTACTCACAACTTGGTTCCGACCGAAGATACCGAATCGGGAGTGTCAAAATTGGAGGATTGACGTAGAATGGAATGAATGAGCGCAGAATTTGGATTAGGGCAACGACAAGGTGGAGCTGCGATAGTTTGGGTTATTGTCAGGAACGGTTCAGCTCCAGCGGCACCAACAGCTCCATTAGCAACCAAGGTTCACTCGAACGGCAACCGGTGACGAAACATCCCTCTATTCACGATGGCTCCTCTCGCACGTTCTGTTTCTCTCTCTTCGAGCTCTCTCTTCTCTCTCAACAATGGCGACGACGACTTGGCAAGGCGGCAGTTGAAGCTCAACAGTGACGGAGACAAGGCGCAGCGGCTGTCCTTTCTCGTCTCGTCTCTCGTGCTCGTCCCCTCTCTCGGACGCATCTCTCGGTTCTGGCCTCTGATGGCGACGCGACGGCAGCGAGCTGGACGCAGCTGGCGGTGACGTGACGGGACACGAATGGCGAGCTCCAAGCCGGCAGTGACAAGGCATGGCTCTCTCTCTCTCTCTCTCTCCTCGCGTGGTGGCTTGGTGTGGACAGCTCCCTTCTTCCTCCCTTCACTTCTTGCGATCTCCCCTATTCTCTCTTTCCCTTTTCTTTCTTTCTTTTTCCGTGGAGTCTAGGTGTGTGTGTTGTGGGGAAGAGAGTGTGAGGCGAGTGAGAGTGTGTGCGGCGGTGGGAGGTGAGTGAGAGAGTGTGGCTAGGGTTAGAGAAAGAAGAAAATAAAAATCTAGGAGTGGGTCCCACCGGCTTATCTATTTATTTATTTTTTTCTGGCTATTACATAAAATGTTTGTCCGTTGATTTAAGCTTATAGTCTTATACATTATAATTCATCCATAATTAGAAATAGATGCTTCAATATATATATATATATATATAGGCACAGGGTAAATGAATGATTGGCCAATATTATAGAACCATGGCAAGTATCTAAAGCATTAGACCATAGCTTTTCCATGGAAAGGAAAGTATGAAAAAATAAAATGAGAAGAGTGATAATATGTCTTTCAATCAACCAATCTTTGTGGCTTATTATATGTCAAATTTCCCTAGATTTGTTCAAAGAAGTTGCAGATTCTGATTGTATAAGATTTTCTTTTTTCTTTTGTTTCCTTTTTCTTTTCCAGGAAAAGGTAAAAGTCGACTGCTTTGGATACTCATCAATATAGTTGACGTCTCTGCTGCCATTTTCATGAATCTCATATAGTCAAAGCTACAAGAAGGGAGGAAAGGGGCAGGGAGGGAATGTTAACCTGTAACTTTAAATAAAAAGTTGAAGATAGTGTGTTAACTGATCCAATTTTTAATCTATTCCTTTTCTAAATATATGGTGGACGGAGAATGGTTTGGAAAGCTACGTAGGGTTCATCTACAGTGATCAATGATTTAGCATTGCTGCTTAGACAACTTTTAACTCATTAAGCAGAATGCTTTTGCATCCTCTTGTTAACCCTGGATAATTCATGATGATGTATTGCTTCCCCAACATTGTGCTAATGGCATTCAGTTATAGTATGGAGCTTTGCAAGCATGAGAATCAAAATTTGTTAAGATGTAAAAGGGTTCATGAAATACTTCAGTTGATGTTATATATTTTTTTTGCACCTATTTTTGTCTTTAATTACAAACATAAATTGCATTATTATGACTTAAGTTTCAATGAGATGTCATTTCTTTTTTAAAATTTTTGTGCTTACCGTTACTATGTTACAGAAGGTAATGAGCAGAAAAGGAAACGAGTGAAGACCGAGTCAGATATTTCTAGGATGAGCAATCTTAAGGGTGAGCAGGTATGAAGAATTTCCACGGAGTTTAACTGATATAAATCATTGAACATCAATTTCTGTTTTATTTGTTGATAAAATTTATTTTTCTAGTATGATTCATCTGAATGTTGTGTTTCACTAGGTTAATTTGTTCTTGATTCTCACTTCTTAGGTAGCAGCTAGGGTCACACCACGTAATGCTGATAAGGATGAATGGTTTGTTGTTAAAGTGATCCATTTTGATAAGGAATCAAAAGAGTAAGTGTACATTCTTTACCTTAGTTGTCAAGTATTATGTTCAAGCTATAAAAAATCAATTTACATTCAGCTTGCATAATATTAAAATTTGAAAATATATTGCCAGATGGCTTTGATATGATATGCTATATAGTTTAGGATACTATATATCATGAATTAAGCTCTAACAAATGCATATTGAGCTTATTCTAGCCAGTGAAAGAATATTGTTTAATGACAAATTAGGTTATTACAGATTATTAGATTTATAATTTTATATGCTTAGCATAGTTCTACTACCAAATGAACGTATAAACAAGGTTCCTTGTATTTTTATTGTGTTTATTCCTATCTCTGAGTTTTTGTTATAGTAGATAAATTCGTTGATCCTACAATAAATTATGGCATATTGTTTCCCCAGGAGGATAATGTACTATATCTTGTCAAAAAATCTCCCAACTTTCTGAGTATCTGCCAAGGAGTAACTAATATTAAGGTGTTATGTAGTACAACCCTGTTAATATCGGGCTTGGTGATTCTGTTATTTTATTCTCTGATATGCTTGCTGAGCCCCTAATTTGCCTAGATTCAGCCTTTGATTACAGTACAAAGGTCAATCATGAGCTTGATGTTAACTTGAGTCTGCTTGGCTGTACTTAATTGAATGAGTTGTTATTTGACCATCTTTAAGTTGTTGGAAGACGTTACATTTCTCGGTGTTAGTTGCTATTTCTTGTGTCTATCTGGTTTCAAATTGTTGATGCAGAGAATAGTACCAGTGGGACATTCAATCTTTTTGTAATTGCCCTTATCACCATCATTTTGTTGTTTGCTGAATCTTTCGCAACATGATTTTACAGAGTTGAAGTTCTAGATGAAGAACCTGGTGATGATGAAGAGGGAAGCGGCCAAAGGTAACCTAAGAGAAACTGTTTTGTTTTGTTTTTAAATCGTGTGAATACCATATTTTTGTCTTAACATATCTAATAACTAATATAGTATATATTTGCATCAATAAGGACTAGATTGCATAAGAAAATAAAAAATATTCTGCACCAATTAGAAAAAGATTGCATTAAAATATAAATATAGAAAAAAAATTCTGCAGCAATTTTCATTTTTTTTCTTGAGGCACGATGCCTCTTTCTTTTTTCAGTCTTTTGTACTTTTTTTTGCTCTCTTTTTCCAATGCCCACCGTGATCCCTTCTCTTATTTCTTTTGTGATTTAGGTCCTTATTTGCTTTTCTTTTCATCATATTTTGTTTTCAAAAAGTATACAGAAAAATTCCGAAGTTTAAACCTTTTAATAAAATCCATCAACATATGATTTTTCCAATTTTTAAAAGAAATACATTGGTTTTGATAGTGTTCTGATAGTGTCCTGTTTGTGTTGCTTTTAACCTTAACATGGGTTCTTTTCTGCTCCATTCAGACAATACAAGCTTCCCATGGGAAATATAATTCCTTTCCCAAAGAGCAATGATCCTTCAGGTGCTTCGGATTTTCCGCCAGGCTCACATGTTTTGGCGGTCTATCCAGGAACTACTGCACTTTACAAAGCAACAGTTGTACATGGCCATCGCAAGGTAATGGTTTCTTTGTTTCCATGTCAAAGGGATTATTTCTTGTTTTTTTGTCTAACTTCCAGTGAGTTGTAGTGTTTATAATTCCTTTTTAGATAGAATTCTGTTGATGCTGACATGCTACTGAGTACTAACCAGCAATATTGTGCATGTTCTGGGGCAATCTTTTTCATTTCACACTTGTGCAGAGGAAGACAGACGAGTAAGTATAGACTTTATGGAATATGTAATTCTTTAGTTCTAAATAGTAAATATAAATTTTGGTAGGAAATCATTTGGCACTATATCTTGGCAAGCATTCATATTTATTATCCCCCTTTGGTGGGGTCGGTAACTATAAACAATGGACATGCATCTGAGAGTTCATTTTGTGTGTAAAATAAGATAGGAAAAAGACAAGAATAAGAAGAAAACAGCATTTGATAGCATGAGGCTGGTTCAAATTTCAACACCATATATATATATTTTTTCTTTTTTTTTTTCCCTTGACAAGAATACTATATGTTTAGTCTTTGGTATTTTACTGCATAATATAATATTATCGAAGTTGTATTTGTTCTAATTATTTAAGTATAAGTTCATACCAAATTTATTATTTTATTATTTTTATTTCCAATTATAATTGATATAAGATTTTATTAATTTTTCTTCTGTACTCTTATAATTTATATTATTGATTATTTTACACTTTTATAAATTACCAAAATTGAAAGAGTACAATACTTTCTAAGTTATTCTTAATCTTACACGTACTCATCATCTTCACCTTTTATGTAAAATGAAAAGAAAGAAAATGTGCTAAATTAATTAGACATAGTTATTAGCATTGAAAATTTGAAATATGATTTGTTGACTTCAAGTTTGCAATGATCTATTAATATTGAAATAGTACAATATTTAGTATTGAAATATTATTGATTTGTTGAAGTATTCACTCCTCAACTGCACTATTGACTATTGTGTTGTCACTGTGTTATGGTTGTTAACTTCTGACGTGTTTGGCAGCTATGTGTTGGAATTTGATGATGATGAAGAAGATGGGTCTTTGCCTGAAAGGACGGTTCCCTTCCACAAGGTGGTTGCTCTGCCAGAGGGTCATCGCCAATGAATTTAAGCAATTTAGGGTTGGTTTGTGAGTTGGGTTAAAAAGGGAGAAAATGAAAGGTTTGTAATGTAAATTTTAGACTAAATGCTCCGAACTCCAAACCCAAACTTATGAACAACCCTTATAGTTTGTGTATAAAGTAGGAATGGCGTTGTTGCTTTACGTGCTGGTTGTGTAATATGATTTGTTATGTTCTCATTTTTGTGTAATGATCACTTACTAATATACGTTTGAATGGGAAAAAGATTTTTTTAAGTGAGGAGATTGTAAAGTGATAAAATGAGTAATTTAATTAATTACTATTGAATTTGTAAATTTTATTATATGAGTTTTATTATTTTAATTTGAGAGTGATAATATATTTAATTTTTTTATTTTACCAACTTCACTTCAGCAGAATTTGTTCGAGAAGAATGAATTGTATTTTATTTGTGCTGCTATTGCAATGAAAATATCTAAAATATAGTTGGTGAAAGCTTTATAATCTTTAATGAAGTAGCTTTTCTAAAGATTTTAAATTTTAGATAATAGTCAATGCAGTTTGCACATGTCAATTTAATTTTGAGTAATACTAGAGGGTTATTAGGGTTAATTACTTTTTTCGTCCCTAAGGTCTGGAGCGAAAATCAAATTCGTCTCCAACCTTTTTTTGTTATTAAAATCATTCTCAACGCTCAAAAACGTTTTAAAATCATCCTTCCTTCCATTAAACAAAATTTTCGAACACATTTGCCCTTTTCATTGTTACTGGTAGTTGAAGCATTTAATGACTAAAAAAAAATTGTTTTTTCTATAACTGGTTAGAGAGGGTGGGATTAAATCAAAATCTCACCCCCAACCAACGTAATCGAGCGGCTGCTAGGGTTCGCGAAGCTGGGTGGAGCCATGGTTGCCGAGAGCTCACGGTCATCTGCGCAGAAGATGGAGCTTCTCTGTGGACATGGTGAGAGACCGTGCTAAGAATTTCGGGAACGAAGAACAACCATGGGCGAGGATTTCAAGGCTGTGTCTGCTATGAGGTTCGTTTTTTAAATTTTTGTTCGTGATTGATGGCAATGTTTTCTTTTTTCTGGGTACTGACTCTGGTGGGATGCTGTAGATTAAAGAAGAGTGTGAGTTCTTCCGATGGACAGACCCAGAAGCAGAGAGTGAAGATCCGCAGGTTGCAAGGATGAAGAGGAAAGTTGCAGCCCTGAAAGTAAAAGTGAGGGACATTGAGTGGAAGTTCAAGGTTGCTGCAGTGTTGGGCACGGTTGGATGGGTTGGTTTAGTTTTGTTCTGGTTGAATCAGAAGCAGGGGCTACCTTGTGTAATGCCACTGAAATATGCCTGTTGGATCTCTTTTTACCTCTAGTTGCAGATTGCATAGCAGGTTGTGATGAGTACCTCTGAATCTGTCTCCTCCTAGACAAGTGGGACTGGCTGCTGTCCTCAACTTTATTTGGTCCTCTCTTCCTCTTCTTGACTGGTCTGTGGCTAGGCTTTCGATAGGGAGGTGGCATCACATCATCAAAGTTCGTCTTCTCCTACAAATCTGGGCCATTTATAGGGTTGATCACCAAATCATAGCATTTGACATAGACAGGCTTCTTGTAGCAATCATCCCCCTTCTTGTTTGCATTGCATATGTTGTTACAGTGTCTTTGAATTCCTCTCTTGAAGCATATATAGTTCCAACCTCCCATTTATAACTTGTCATGTCTTTAATATCTTTGTGAATCAGATACCGAGTAGCTTCATCGTTATCATTATCCTGTCTGTCCTCCTTATCTGAACCACCACCAACTTCATAATCCAAATCCACTTCATCACTATTGAAGCCTTCCTCATCACTGAAATCACCGTTCACAACTCCTTTGCCTTTATCAACCCGATCACTATCCGTAGCACCTCTAAGTTCCTCAAACCCACTCTCATCATCGTACTCCTCTTCACTATCTGTAAACTGAATATCATCTGCACTGTCAATCTCAAGATCAGACGGAATAAACTCCGTATCATCGCTATCATCGTCACTGTTCGATTCAACCCGTGCATTTTCAGCCTCTACATCCGGGTACAATTTATCTCCTTCATTAACCTGTTCCGCATTGTCCCTTTCCACCTGTTGACCCTGTTCACTCTCAAAAACCACCAATTGTTTCCTAGTATTTTTTCTGTTTGGCCCTGTTCACCCTATCCTCCGATATCAATATACCCTACTTCAGGAAAACCTTCAACATCCTCAACCTTATACACCACAAAAAGCTCAACATGACTCCTTAACTCCATTATTCTACACATCTCAAGTGCATCTCTGTCACCCGCAAATAACTTTAGATCCTTCTCTAACCACTCAGAACTTGGATCCTTATACCACAAAGCTGAAATGTTTTTCTTTGTGTGCCCAAACTGTCTCACCTCAGCATATGCCTCAAATACAGACCAGCAATCACTCTCAACATCTTCGATCAATGTCTTTTCTCCCCCTATATACTTCAATGTTCCATTGTCATATCCAAATCGCCCCCATGGTAGACACTCAGGTTAAAGGTTCCCATCCCTTAAAACAAAAAAAAAAAACAAAAAACCATAAATCAAACCCTACCAGTTTTTGAAAACTACCGAAACCAATGGTGCATACATACCTGATTCGAGATGACTACAGCGGAACGACCTCCTCCCACACTCTTGCCAATGCAATCCAAATGCAATAACGTTACTCCTTAGGTGACGACGAACCTCTGTTAGGGTATCATTGAAGGTGAAAGATCAGTTTCTAAGTGTACAACGTAAATCAGACACTGAAGCCCTTTTGCGGGAAGAAAACGAAGCGTTAAAGGCTTCAGGGGCAAAGGTGTCCGAAAATTTTGTTTAATGGAGGGAATGATGATTTTAAAGCATTTTTTAGCATTGGGAATGATTTTAATAACAAAAAAGGTCGGGGACGAATTTGATTTTTGCCCCAGACCTTAAGGACGAAAAAAGTACTTAACCCTAAAATTTATTATTTTTAGTTATCAGTTACTTATTAATGTTTAAAACAATAGGATAAAATATGTTGTTAGATTATTGGAATAAATATACTAGACTAAAAAAATTAAGTTAATAACTAAAAATAATAAATTTTGATGGTTCTCTAATATTTTTCTTTAATCTTTGAAAGATTGAGTGTCTCAAATTGATTCTTGAATAAAAAATTAGATGGATTTTTTATTAATTAAATGATGATATATAATATAATTATTTTGTAACATATTATTATGGAAAGATTAATTTGACTTATGATGGTTTTCAGTGGCTAAGAGAAGGGGGGGTTGAATCTTAGCCCCCTTTTTTTGCTCAGTAACACTTGCTGGTCCTTAGGAGACTCTCGTCCCTAGCCACGAGACTTTTCTTTTTGTCTCGTCACTTGGCACGAGACTTTTATTTTTGTCTCGTCACTTGACACGAGATATTTTCGGTTTTAGCTCCTGTGCAGTAGAAACAGAAATAGAGTAGAGATGAGAGAAAATTGCACCCTGATATATCCTGGTTCAGCTGCTAAGTGCAGTGCAGCCTACATCCAGTCTCCATCACAACCATGATGGAATTTCACTATAATCTTCTTGATTACAATCTATAAAGTGCTAACCCAACTTACAAGGGGATTCCCACAGAATCATGAAACACAACATAGATGAACAAAGGAACTCTAAGGACATCTATGGCTTTTTCTTTTGATTTTGCACTCTTTGCCTTTTTCCGCTCTATGGCTTTTTTATACAAACCTCACTGTTTGCCTTTTTCCATGAGACTTAAGACATGACAAAATTAAATAGAAAAATACTAAACAAAATACATTGAAGGAGAAGAGAAAACTGTTAGCTCAGGTAGCTCTGAGAACACTGTGCCTTGCACTCTCAAACTTTCTCCTTGCTCCAAATAGTGGCTGTTCTCTCTTTTTATAGAAGAGGGAAGCCTCCACTTTTGAAGCCAAAAACCAAGCCAACTTCTTCTTCTCCAAGTAACAAAACCGGTTCGGCCAGAGAGAGAGAAGAGATAATCCATGCAAAACCCAACATGCAATTATCTCTAGTCCTTCCTTGGTCATCACTCTTCATCAATCCGAGCGCTCCATCCTTGGCTTGCTCTCCAAGATGGATTTCTGGCCCTTGATGCTTCATGATGATGATGGCTTCTTCTGCTCCACTTTTGCTTCCTCTCTCATGTAGCCACCCTAGCTACCTTCTGTGATGAGTGAACCCAAAAGCAGTGACAAGCCATCTCCTCCAAGATCTTCTCTTTGCTGGCCGAATCTCCTTCAACCATTTTTGGTATGGAGAAGCCAAGATCTCATCACAGAATCTTACTACAAGTGATAAGAATCTCAGCCACTACATTTTTTATGTTTTCTTGCCATCATTGTGATGGTCTTTTGGCGTGCCTTTTCTTCTTTTCAATAGCTCAATGTAGCTTCCATGGTTTGCTGGGTATTGTCCGAAAAGAGAAGAAAGAAAGAATGAATGAAAGAGAAGAAACAAATGAAAGAGAAGTAATTAAATGAAGTTAAACAATTAAGTAGAAAAAGTTGCTTTTACTTCCCTTGCTTGAGTGGCGTGCTGCACAAAGTAAATCAATCATGTCACTCATAATCTCTCTCATAGTTCTCATGCAATTAATGAAAATTGAGTGAATTTGAAATCCATCATGTGACAAGCTTTGAGATCCGTTAGAAGACATAAGGCAAATGATAATATTTGCTTTCCTGATGAATTATTTTCGGATCAAGCATGAGAAACAATTTTGGGCTTGGAGCATTGAAAATCATTCTAGCCCAAGTAACATAACAATCAATTCAGCCTTATAACATAAGAAACATTAATCAAGGCTGAGTGTAATTTTGATTTGGGCTTGCACCAGAATTCTTTTTATTTTCGGCCCAATTAAACAAAATATGGTTTCAGCCACTATGATCACAATAATTTGGCATCAAGGCTGAATGAGAATTATTCCAATGGGCTTGCTTAAATATTATTTTGTTCGGCCGATAAAGAATTCTGCACAGCAAAAATTATTATAATTAACATAATTTAATCACAAATAATTTAATAATTTTGCTGTTAATAATGTTTGATTATCATCAATTTAAATTAGAGTTTTCCAAACTCATCAACTTATTTTTATATTTTATTTTATTTTTTAGGTATTAATTTCATAATTTGAGATATTTAATATTTTAAAAGCTAAATTAATGAACTTGTGATCTTTTAGACATTATTTTGACTATTAGCCCTTTTAAATTTCTATTTTACGTTGCATGAGTTTTTAATTTCTAACACCAGAGAGGCGAAGAAATTTTAAACAGACCGCACCATAATCAGAACAAATACAGTAACATGAAAAAGTTTGTACCTGTAAAAAAAAGCATGAAGATAAATTATATCTCATGTTATTATTCAGGTATACTTAAGTGAAAAAGACCCCACCTACCCTAACAGAGATGGATTTATTAATAATTTAATATAGCTGTGTGGGGCTGTGGGCAATTGTCTCCATTAAAATTTTGTAAAAATATTAGAAAGTACATATATATAGTTGTATACTAGTATATATATGCCCATATTATGAAATTTACAGCATCCATGCCTATAACTAACACTAAAACACATGGTAATAGTATTATCTCTACAAATACATGCTACACTCCTACAAGCGTGACCCATAAAGCTTTTCACATGCATATTACACATTCCACGTGTTGGATTTTTGGGTTCCCTTCCTATGTGGAGAAAAAGTTCAAATACTAGTATCCAAATTCATGAATAGTTGAAGTGGCTGAGGTGAGTTAGGGTTGAAAGAGAGAGAGGTCATTTTGAAAGGAGAACACCAAATACTAGAGAGAAAAGAAGAGAGAAAGTTATTTTCGCACATACACAAAGCTGTCTCTGTAAATTGGTCGCTGCAGATTCGTTAACCGTTGGATCGAGCTCAAATTTGAACAGTGTGTTCTACATATCTGGTTCTTTGATTTCACCATTCAGATCTTTGATTCAATGTCTAGCTGGAGATATTTGGCCACACACAGTAGCTCTGTTTTTGTGGTATTTTCATCTTCTTGTTCTTGTTTTGTAAGTTTTGAAGCTTGGGTTGTTTGGCATTTTGTATGCACGTTTTGTGCAGCAATTTGTGACTCTCTTGTACCCTATTTTTCATCATAGTGAAGCAATATCCTGGCCTTGGTAACTCGTGGTTTTTACTTCTCTCATTGAGGAGGTTTTTCACATTAAAAATCTTGGTGTGTTAGCTTGTTTCTAATTTCTGGTTTATATGATTTTTCCGCTGCTATTGGGTATTATTGTGCTGGTGTTAATACTTGTTGTGAGTGGATATTGTTGCTCCTCTAATTCTTGCAAGTAGAAAATTGTGTGTTTTATTCTTATTAATTGGTATCAGAGCTCAGTTTTGGGTATTTGGTTATAACTTGCTTGAAAGATGGAAGCAAATAATTCTACTAGGATGATAAGTTTGAATGGCACTAATTACTATCTATGGAAAGGCAAAATGAAAGATTTTTTGTTTGTCAAAAATCTACATTTACCCGTATTTTCTACACAAAAACCAGAATCTAAAACAGATGAAGAATGGGAGTTTGAACACCAACAAGTTTGTGGTTTTATTAGGCAATGGGTGGATAATAATGTTTACAATCACATTGCTAATGAGACTCGTGCTAGGGCTTTGTGGAATCAAATTGAATCCTTGTATGCTTCCAAGTCTGGCAATAATAAATTGTACTTGTTGAATATGTTGATGAATTTGAGTTACAAGGATGGGTCACAAGTATTAGATCACTTGAATGCATTTCAAGGGGTTCTGGATTAGTTGTCAAGCATGGGAATCAAGTTTGAAGATGAGATTCAAGGATTGTGGTTGCTAAATACTCTACCAGATTCTTGAGAGACATTTCGTATCTCTCTTACTAATTCTGCTCCGAATGGTAAAGTGAGCATGCAACTTGTTAAAGGTGGCATTTTAAATGAAGAGATGAGAAGGAGGACACAGAATTCTTCGTCACACTCTGAAATGTTAGTCACTGCAACCAGGAGAAGAAATCAGAATAGAGTTCAAAAGGATAGAGGTAAAAGCAGGAGCAAATCCAAGGGAAGATACAAGAATGTTGAGTGTCACTACTGTCACAAAATGGGTCACGTTAAAAAATATTGCTATCTTTGGAAAAAGGAAAACAAAGATAAGCAAGAAAAGAAGGATGATAGTGGTAATGATCGTGTATTTTCTATTTCAGATGATCTTCTTACTGTTGATATTGCTGATTATGAGTACAAGGTCAATCTTGTTTCTGATGATGAGTTCAGCTGGGTAATTGATAGTGGCGCCTCAATACATGTTACACCGAAGAAGGAGTTCTTCACTTCTTATACTCCAGGTAATTTTGGAGTGCTTAAGATGGGTAATGATGGCTTGGCCAAGGTTATTGGTGTAGGAGATGTTTGTCTTGAGACTAATATGGGAATGAAGCTGCTACTCAAAGATGTTAGATACGCTCCAGATGTTCGCTTGAATTTGGTTTCAGTTAAAAGGCTTGATAATGAAGGCTTTGTAAACACTTTCGGCTTTGGACAATGGAAGCTTACTAAAGGTAACTTAGTGGTGGCTCGGGAAAAAGGTACTTCAAGTTTTTATGTGATGCATGTCATGATTGCAAAAGGTAGTGTGAATGAGATTGAAAGTAAAGAAGTTTGTAGCTTGTGGCACAGACGCCTTGGTCATATTAGTGAAAAAGGACTTAATTATTTAGCTCGAAAAGATGCTCTTTCAAGTTTGAAGAATGCAGAGTTGGAGAAACGTTCTCATTGCATGCTGGCAAACAAAGAAGATTATCCTTCAAGAAGCATCAACCTTCAAAAAAATCAGACTTCTTGAAATTGGTGCACTCCGATATTTGTGGTCCTTTGAAGGTACGGTCTTTTAGCAGAGCTATTTACTTTATTACTTTATTGATGATTATTCAAGAAACCTTTGGACTTATGCTTTGAAAACAAAGAATCAAGCTTTGGAAAAGTTCAAACAATTCCAAGTTTCGGTTGAGAGGCAAACAGGTAAAAAGCTTAAATGTATTCGCACTGATAATGGTGGTGAGTATTGTGGACCATTTGATGTGTATTGCAAGCAGCAAGGCATTAGGCATGAAAAGACACCTCCTAAAACACCTCAGTTGAATGGTTTGGCAGAAAGGATGAATAGAACGTTGATTGAAAGAGTTAGGTGTATGCTTACTGAAGCTAAGCTACCTAAAGTCTTTTGGGGTGAAGTGCTACTTACAGCGGCTCATATGATTAATCTGAGTCCTACAATTGCTTTGGAAAATGATGTTCCGAATCATGTTTGGTCGGCAAAGATGTCTCGTATGGTCACTTGAGAGTCTTTGGATGCAAAGCATTTGTTCATGTTCCAAAGGACGAGAGGTCCAAGTTGGATGTGAAGACAAGGCAGTGCATTTTTATTGGATATAGTCAAGATGAGTTTGGTTACAAGCTTTATGATCTAGTTGAAAAGAAGCTTGTAAGAAGCCGTGATGTAGAGTTTATTGAAGACCAGACCATTGAGGACATTGATAAGGCAAAGAAGAGTCAATCACAAGAGAGCAGTGACGTGACTGATGTAGATCCAATTCAACCTTCTTCTTTGTCAGAACTAGCAGAGAATCAAGATCAGGAGCATATGCAGCAAAATGAGCCTTTGGTTCTTGATGACCAGGAGATGGGAGATCCAATTGATGGTCCAGTTGATGATGATGCTGATAATCAACCTGAGCTACCTGAAGATCCACCAGGTTTCTATCCTAGGAGGTCTACTAGAGAGCGACGACCTTCAACGAGGTATCCTTCTAGTGAGTATGTAAGTATGTAACATTTACTGATGGATATGTGACCTTGACTGATGGGGGAGAACCTGAATGTTATGCGGAAGCTATGGAAGGTGACGACAATAAGAAATGGTTTGATGCAATGTAGGATGAAATGAAAATCTTGTATGATAATCAAACATTTGAGCTTGTGAAGTTGCCAAAAGAAAAGAAAGCTTTGCAAAACAGATGTGTTTATAGGTTGAAGCATGAAGAAAATTCTCAGTGTCCAAGGTACAAGGTTAGATTGGTAGTTAAGGGCTACAGGCATAAAAAGGGAGTTGACTATAATGAAATCTTTTCACCGGTTGTGAGAAGATCTTCTATTAAGACTGTTTTGAGTTTGGCTGCAAGTCTTGATTTAGAAATAGAGCAGATGGATGTGAAAACTGCTTTCCTTCATGGTGATCTTAAAGATGAAATTTACATGGAACAACCTGAAGGCTTCATGGTAAACGGCAAAGAGGATCATGTTTGCAAACTGAAGAAGAGCTTGTATGGCTTGAAGCAAGCTCCAAGACAATGGTACAAAAAGTTCGAGTCTGTTATGACAGAACAAGGCTACAAGAAGACTACTTCTGATCATTGTGTATTTGTTAAACATTTTGTTAGTAATGATTTTATTATCCTTTTGATATATGTTGATGACATGCTTATTGTTGGTCAGAATGCTTCTAGGATTGATATGTTGAAGAAGCAACTTGCAATGTCATTTGCAATGAAGGACCTTGGGCCGGCAAAGGAGATTCTTAGTATAAGAATCGAGCGTGATAGAAAGGAGAAGAAACTTTGGTTGTCACAGGAGAAATACATAGAGGCCGAGTTTATTGCCATTATCGAAGCGTGCAATGAGATGTTTTGGATGAAGAAATTCTTGAAAGAACTCGGGTTTAATCAAGGGAGGTATGTGTTGTTTTGTGATAGTCAAAGTGCTATACATCTTGGTAAAAACTCTACTTTTCATTCTCGATCCAAACATATTGATGTGAGGTATCATTGGATACGTGATGTTTTGGATGCTGAGTTGTTAAAACTTAAAAAGGTTCATACTGATGAGAATGGTTTTGATATGATGACCAAGGCATTACTAAGATGGAAGTTTGAAGTTTGTTGCTTAATCGTCGGATTGGCGGTTACCTCCATATAGTCGTGAGGAGGAGATTTGTTGGGTTTTTGGGCTCCCTTCCTATGTGGAGAAAAAATCCAAATGCTAGTATCCAAGCCCATGAATAGTTGAAGTGGCTGAGGTGAGTTAGGGTTGAGAGGGAGAGGTCATTTTGAAAAGAGAACACCAAACACTAGAGAGAAAAGAAGAGAGAAAGTTATTTTCGAACATACACAAAGCTGTCTCTATAAATTAGTAGTTGCAGATTCGTTAACCGTTGGATCAAGCTCAAATTTGGACAGTGTGTTTTATACATTTGGTTCTTTGATTTCACCGTTAGGATCTTTGATTCAATGTCTGTAGCTGGAGATATTTGGCCACGCACAGTAGCTCTGTTTTTGTGGTATTTTCATCTTCTTGTTCTTGTTTTGTAAGCTTTGAAGCTTGGGTTGTTTGGCTTGTTGTAAGCACGTTTTGTGCAGTAATTTGTGACTCTCTTGTACCCTATTTTTCATCATAGTGAAGCTATATCCTGGTCTTGGTGACTCGTGGTTTTTACTTCTCTCATTGAGGTTTTCCACGTTAAAAATATTGGTGTGTTAGCTTGTTTCTAATTTCTAGTTTATGTGATTTTTCCGCTGCTATTGGGTATTATTGTGCTGGTGTTAATACTTGTTGTCAGTGGATATTGTTGTTCCTCTAATTCTTGCAAGTAGGAAATTGTGTGTTTTATTCCTATTATCATGAGAAAATGAATGAATAATGTAGTGTAAAAATGAATTCTGATGTGAAGAAGAGAAAAAAAAAATGAAGAATTAACTGAAATGAAATTTTATTGAATAGTACAAAATACTTAGTGGGTTTAAGGTCTCATGTTGATACCAATGGCATAGCAAGAGGCAAGTTGTAACACAATGACATAATAAAATTGTAGGCTTATCTCCCTGTATAGGTATAGCTAGGGAAATCTTATTACATCAACAAAAGTGAAACACAAAAGGAATAATATAGCGAAATTTGAATGAATCTCAAATGGTAGGAGGGGCTAGAGCACTGACAAGAAACGCCTCGTCGACAGTTTCATCATGGCAGCACTGGAAAGTGGTGAGCATGTGCATGTAGCGGCGGCACTCAGGGCAGCGGAGCTTCTCCGGGATCCTCCCCATTGCGTGGGAGAATTCAAACCTACAACAAGGGTTATCGACTGCATGGAGCTTCCCATAGTGATCGCGAAAACCTGGCTCAAAGCCATCCCTCTCAGCATGCACCCTCCAAATGTCCTCATACTCCATCAGAGTCTGCAATCCTGTGTTGGCATGTCCATTGACTATGATGCGAGATCCTCTTGCGAGAACAATCCAGCCGCCCATCTTGTCATAGCTGAGAAGCCTCTTCACTTCCTGCATCACCAGGTCAGAGTCGTCGTCCGCTTGCTTCAGCTGGATCTTGGAGAACAGCATGCTCTCCAGGCGAGTCCAGAAGAACCATATCATGCTGTGTTCTTGCCAGCTATGACTTGGCAGCTTCTCACGACTTATGGTGTCTAGAACTTTCTGCACTTGATCGCTTTTGTTGCTCTTCCCCACATATACCATCTCTAAGTTTATTTGTGATGCCACCGCAACCCTGCGAGCTTCCCTCACGAATTTTCTAACCCAATCAGGGTCATTCCCTCCATATAAGAAGATGAATTTATCATCCTTGATCTGTCCAAATATCAAAATTAATCATGATTATAAAAAACCAACAAGTCAAGAAAGGCTTTTAATTATGTTATGCTCACCCAGTTCAATATTTCAGAGTCAATGCCATCCACAAGCAGTTCAAGTCTCCAGGTCTCTTCCTTCCACAGAGCTTCTTCTCTAGCGCTTGTGAATGGAAATGCAGCACTTCCCCAAATCCACATCATGTGAATAGCATTAGGACAAGCAACCCTCCCTTGAGGATCAAGAACCACAAGAATTGGCTTATTCTTGTACTTCCATTCCCTCTGGATGAACCAGATCACCGGCTTGCTTATCACCGAAGGATGATAAACAGAGAACCATGGCATGGTTAATTGCAGCTCCTCAAACTGCCTTTGCTTTCTCTGTGTTGATTCACCTTCATTCAGGTCCAGAATTGGGATCCATACAAGCTCATATCTATTTTCATATCTATTATCAAGCCTTGATGATGTGTGTGCCCTTGATTCATTATAGATTTGTTCAAGGATCAGAAGCTCATCATGGGAGAACTCCAACCCTGAAATCAGAAGTAACACATTCTTCCTTCTCAGTGGTTCCAGGCTAACCTGTTTGGTTTCAATTAAATTACACCAATATTAGCTTCACCAACTTGTCAAAATACTAGTGCATCATCATATATGCAATTACAATGTTGGAAAAAATGTAACCCTTTTCTTGGTTGCACCATCATATAGAGGTAGAGTATCGTCCTTCGCAGAAATCAAAGCCTTGAGAACCTTCATGTTGTCAATGTGGGGTGTCGTGAATAATTCGCGCAACATTTCATAAGCTTCAGAGTCCATTCTTTTCTCTGCATTCAATGTTAAACTTAAAATTAGCAGTCATGATCCAAAGAATTTCACTAAATGTATCCAATTGAAACTAAATTAATTAGACCAATCTGTCTGTAGCAGCTATCCAGATTCTTCCTTAGATGTTCAAGTATGTTCTTAAGCTTGTGAGCCAATGTAGATAGCTCCCATGACTCGGTAGTTGATTGCATGAACCTGGAACAATGTTTACTTAAAATGATGAAACAAATACAAAATAAAAGAAATGGAGAAGTGAAAGGGAAAACATACTCAAATCCAAGTGTAGTTAGGCTTGTAATCTGAGTTGCGCAGGCGACGATACCCCTGACGCTCCAATAGGTGGCAATGGGGATATGGTTAGAGGCAATGTTGTATGCTGTTGTGTCTTGAGCAATGTAGTGTCTTGGCAGACCATTGAACTCAATGACACACCTTGCCACCTCCAATATGACCTTAACTAGTTCATTCAGGGCTTCGAACCGGGGTCGCAGCATGCTTACATGCTCCATGATGTTTGGAACTTGCTTCAGAATGGCCATGGATCTTGCAAGCTGGTTTGTTAAATGCATGTGTGCAAGAAGCCAGAATTCACCATATGTCAGAGCAAAAGCAGCCAGAGAGAGCACCAACTTCACATCCCACTCATATGTTTGAAGCATATCAAATATTGCAAGTGCTGTAGAGTGTGCATCTACACCCGCAAGAGACTTGTACGAAATCTGAAATTTTATTGTACGTTTCATATTGTTAAAATAATGATATATCCTAAAAATTTCAAGCAATGTTATCAAGTCTCAAATTTAATACAAGATCATTGTTTTTGTATAGATTGTCTAGGTTATTCTTGAATCACCTCACAAGCAATTCGATCAATCTTGAAAGAAAGTGCCTCCAGCATGTTGGTGTAGCCAGGGTGATGGGTCACATCTTCGACCTGGTCAACATGCGCAAGCGCACCCTGAAAGAAAGCAGAGTCACTTAGAAGATACATAAACAAGAAAAAACAATAGAATTGCATGTTTGCAGATGCAACATTTTCTTGGCAATTTCATAAGCAACTAAGGTTTCAAACTATTATTAGAATTAGTATCATACCGAGGAAACACCTTCAGTGCTCAAGGTGGCACGTCTAAGAATATCCTCAACAATATGGAGAAGTGGCTTGGCATCATATTCTAGACCATCAGGTTTATGCTCAGCCACTATTTTCTTCACCAGAATGCTGTCATCAGACAATGCCGTCGCCGGCATGGGCCTTTCGCCTCTCAGCTGTTGTTTCATAGCAGCCAATTTGCCAATGTTATCCATCTTGTGCTATAGAAAAACAAAGACGCTAGATAGGAGGCAGAGAACAAAATACAAGGCTTGTGGTTTTAGCTGCCATGTTGATAGGCCAATATATAATACCCAGAAAGGAATAAAGCAAACATGAATCCACTTCTTTTCTTTCACCATAGTTTAAGGTGTTGGAACGTTAAGAAGAAGAAAGACTTTAGCTTCTTCACTCTTGTGTCCTTACGCTTCACTCACTTTAGTACGTACCAAGTTAATGACATATGCAGTGCAATACTACACTTTAGTAGCATACAGTAGCTTTTACAAATGGACCAATGGTCTCAAAGGACAATATCTACAGCTATGGGAAAACCAATGGCTAAATCCCGTGGTGTTACTTGAGATTTACGGTATGCACCAATTTGGTTTTAAGGTTCCAATTGTACTATTATCATAGTTGAGATTAAGCTCCGGATACTAATAGTCTCTTTTTTTTAATAATGACTCAGCAACTAGAGTGATGAGCTGAAAGTTTGACACTACCTTGTTTTACTGAACAATAGCAGAATGATGTCATTTGTTTTGATTGGACGATAAAAGCAAATGACTAGTTTTGTCATTGTCCAATATGACAAGAGAATGCCAACTTATCGCTCTGTTTGCTGAGTCATTATAGTTTTTTTAGCTCAATTTCAAGAATAACAATAGTGCAACTAGAATTTCAGGAATCAAATCGATACACAACGTAAATCTCAAAGACCGCTTTAAGAATTTAGTGGAAAAACAATGTTGGCTTTGATTGAGGATCAGTGTTTACCAAATAAGGCGCAACAATATTCTATTCTTGGTGGCAAGCAGGGAAAGTATCGAACGCTGTTGGCATGAAATGCTTCTTTTGCTTTGGAATTCTTTTATTTGCTTGCAACATCGGTCGAGAATATCTAATTCCTTCAATCAAAAGTTATAAACGACAACTGAAAGATTTGATTCCTTTTACTTTTTCAAGTATAACACAATTCATCAGGCCACGAGACTCACACTCATCATCGTTACAGTTTTATGTTCATTCACTAGTCACTAGAGTTTGATTTCACTGCAACGAAGACATGTTATTATTCTACTCTAAACACTTTGAATATTCCACTATAAAAAAAAAATAGATTCTTTTAGAAATCGCTCGCTTATAATTAAAGAGAAATGATATGAGCGAGAATTTATTGTATTTCGTTATCATTTAACCATTAATTTAATTTTTTAGTCTAATTCCTTTAGTCTAATAATCTAATAACATACTTTATCTCATATTTTAAAATATTGATAGTTAAATGATAACAAAAAATAATAAAATTATGTTGATTTCCTAACATTTTTCATAATTAAAATATAAAATAATACATATAAATATATACAAATATATAATCATTATTTTTTTTTAAAAATATTGATAAACAAAAAAAAAAGAATTAAAATTGAATAAAAAAATAAAATATAAATTAAAATTAAAATTAAATAAAAAAATTACTAATGAACATTTTTTAATCTAATTTTTTAATGCAATAAAAAAGAGATCCACTCAACTTAATTTGTTTACCATTGTTTAGGAATTAAATTGATGGAAATTACTTAATTTTTTATTCAATTTTTTAATGCAATAAAAGTGAGACTCACTCAACCTCATTTGTTCATACTATATACTATAGTTTCATCACGAAACTAAAAATAATTTTTTTTTCACCTCTAATATTTTATAATCACTACAACTATTTACAAGGTATTTATAATCTCATATTAAGTTAGAATAAAAAAGATTTTGGACCCACTAATATAAAACTCAATCTACTAACTAAATAAATGAAATCAAAATAAATAAAATTAAATTAAACATTCTAATTATTAAATAATATTGAACTCTTCATATTATACACATTTGAAGTATATATCATTTATTCTCACATCTATACCCATAAAATTAAAGTTATTCTATTTTTGAGATAGACTAAGGCTTGGTTTAATAAAAAAAATTTTGAAGAGGTATTTGTCAAAAGCATAAATTTCTTATTTCGTATTTGGTAAATAAAAAAGAACATGAGTTTGTTTTTGTAGCTTTTAAAAACACTTAAGATAAAACTTTTTAGAATTAATTTGTACTTATCAAAATTAAAAAATCTAATATAATTTTATATATTAATTAATTTTTTAAATTTATCTCTTACATTTATATCTATTATAGTATTTTTAAATTTAAAAAATTATTTTACTAAACATAATTATTGTTATTTGTACTTATTAAAAATTATTCTTAATTTAATTTACTAAACATAAATATTATAATTTTAAAAAATAATTTTATTTTTTTTAAAACATACAAATTTTACCAAATCAAGTTTAAATAGGATACTAAAGCACAAAAAAGCTTATGAACATAAACATCGAAAGTGACAAAAAATATCACTATAGCACAACATATAAATTTATTTGGATTTACATTGTTATTATTAGGTCATTTCTATTCATCAACACCCTCTGTCACATTGAGCAGCCATTACAAATTACAATAATCATTCTATGGGTTTAAAATTTCTATATGCAATCACGGCATAAAAGGGGTCTAACCCTGACATGAATCCAAAAAGTCCCATAATCCAATCAATTGGAGAAGAATTAGTAGTAGCTGGTAACTTCCGAACCACCTCAGGCTCTGTGAAACCTTCAACACATTGGAAGTATTGAACCACAAGTTGTACCCTACTATAGCCAGTGCCATCTCTCCAAGCACTAATGGCTTTCTCATAAAACATTCTGTTGCTGAAACTCACCATGAACACGCCCCCTGGCTTTAGTACCCGGAATACCTCTGCAAATACCTGTAATAAACAACATACATAGGAGATAGTCCATGCTATCCTTTTTATCTTTAAATATTATAAATTGCTAATAATTGCAATGATTAATAGACCAAAGTAGTTATCATCTTGATAAATTCTACATTTTTCAATATTGCACATATATTAAATTATTATAAAACTGAATATGAAGGCAATTTTCTTTTATATCTTTGTGTCACCATTTTTTTTATTTTGTTCCATGATAATATCTAAACGAGAAATGATAAAAGACTAGTAGAATTTATTTTTATTAGTAATTAGTCAGTAATATTTAAAATTATTATATTATTAAATTATTAGATTAAAAAATTAGATTAATAATTAAAACTGCTGACAAAAAATAATTAATTATATTATAACAATACAACCATTTAAAATTTTCAAAACCAATTTGTTCAAAGGCTCAACAACATGAAATTTCTTTGAGGCTTCATATCAATAGGGTGGTTTCTTGAATCACAAAGAAGAACTAAATTTTGTTTAATTTTAATATACTGTCAATGAAAAATAATTTTATACGGACATCTAATCACATAATATCACATTAACAAAAATATCTTATATTATCGTGTATCAAAATTATATATATAATTAATTAGAAACCCGAAACAATGATGGAATATCAAACCTTCTCTGGCTGTTGTAGATATTGGACACTAACTGTGCACAACACTGCGTCAAAACTGCAATTCGTAAACCCAAACTCTTGTTCCTCGTTTAGATCCTTGACAACAAAGTAATCCAGCCTTGGATTTTTGGCAAGTTCTTGTGCATTCAATCCATGACCCACCACTCTTTTGTAGTTGACATCATGGGGCAAGTGGCTGATCCAAGAGCTCATGAGATCAAGAATCTCTGTCTCAGGCTTCAACCTCTCTCTGTAGAGATTGGTGAGTGTGGAAATGAAGGCATCATCGACGTGTTTCACAAGGCGTGGGTATGCATAGAACTCTCTATCTGAGTATGGATTGAGTTTCGTTCTACCCTCTTGGGTCAGAACAAGGCGTTTGATTTTGCCTGTTGAGCTTGGCTCATTGCTCAATGTGCTTACGATTTTTGTTGAAATGTTGTTGGTTTTGATAAGAGGTGATGAGATAGGTTGTATGCTACTGGTGCGCATTGTTGAAGCCATGATTTTTTGTGTAGGTCATGAAAAGTGGGTATGAACTTGAATCAATCAAAATCGAACAGTAACTCTTTTTATGGTTAACTACACGTATACGTGTTTTTGTTTTTTGTTTATTATTTTATCTGGAATATATCATACAATATATTATTGTGGATAACTGTTCCACGGTTGGGAGAGCATTTAGAGTCTAGTGAGATTCAAAAGGGATCGGATTTCCTCTTCTTTTTTTTTTTTTGGGTATGAATAATTTCCTTCTCTTCTTTATTTGGGTGGAAGTTTCTACACAATTTATCATTTATTTATTATGAGGGGATCAAAATTTATTGATTTTGTGATCACTTTTAGCTATTAATCTAATTCTTTTATTTTACTAATTAAATAATATATTTTAATTTATATTTTTTAAACATTAATAATTAATTGATGAATAAAAATAATAAATTTTGATAGTTCTCTAATATTCTTCTTATTATAATTTAGGGTTAAGTGTATGTTTGGGCGCCATTATTTTATTAAAAAAGATCTTTTTTCAATGAAAAAATATCTTTTTTTTATTTTTTAACGTGTTTGGCAAATTTCTAGTAGTAAAAGTAAAAGCACTAGTAAAATCAAAAAAAGATCTTTTTTTGAGAAGCTGTAATTTACATCTTTTTTTAAAAGATATTTTTTCCTTAAAAAAAGATGTTTTTTCATGTAATAAATAAACAAAAAAATACTTTTATATTGTTATACCCAAACATAATTGATTGATAAAAAGACCTTTTTACATGAGATATCCAAACATAAAATTACTTTTACTTCTCTATAAGATCTTTTAAAAAAAAATAACTCGAAAAAAGATCTTTTCTTAGAAGCTCACCCAAACAAGCCCTAAGTACTGAAATCGTCCCTAAGGTAAGGGGTGAAAATTAAAATTGTCTCTGACCTTTTTTTGTTATTAAAATCATCCCCAACGTTACAAAACGTTATAAAATCGTCCTTTTGTCCATAAATAAAATTTTTTGGACAATTTTGTCCTTAAACAAAAATTAAAAAGCCTCTCCACCTTCACCACTACCCTCTACATTATCATCACCATCACCATCACCATCGCTACACCATAACCACCAACAATCCAGCAACACCAACAGCAACAATAAAAAATAAATCAACAAAAATTTTAAATTAAACAATTCAGCAATCATCAACTATAATTTCAGATCCAAAATTAGCAACAACATAAATTAAAAAATTTTAAAAAGAACTCAAATGTTCTTCCAAAAAAAAAGAAGAAGAAGAAGAAGAAGAGAGAAAGAGAACAGCGCGAAGAAACTGGGAACAAGAATTCAAAAAATAGAAGCAACGGATTAATTTTGAGTTAACCAACATGATCTCACTAACGAAGCTATTATCCACTGCCACAAAAAATAGCCTTGAGCTTCTTCACTTCAGAAAGATCAAGTAACGTAGTCTTGGTGATCAAATCAGAATTCAAGTTGCTACCAAACAACGCAACATCAAGAACAGACATCATTACCATTCATATATAACAGAAGTCTCATCATTCTCCTCTTCACCTTCCTCACCCCACCACCACCCCCCACTATCATCATTAACACCAGAACCCACCACCACCCCCACCTTAGAAAATCATAACTCAGAATAATCAACAAATTCACTTTGAACAATAATCAACAAATTCAGCAACAACAATATTCTAAATTTAAGCCAAATCACAAAAAATTAAATTATAGATATTCCATAACAAATTTCACTAAAAATTCAGAAATTCTACAACAAAAATCCAGTTCAAAGAAGAAGAAGAGGGCGGTGAGGGCGAGAAGGAGGAACAGTGGCGGATCACAGGCGGCAGGACGGCGGTGTGGCGGTGCGACGGGGCGGCGGTATAGCAGTGCGACGGTGCGGCTTTTCCTTCCCTCCCCCTCCCCCTCCCCCCCACCTCCCCTCAACGGCGGCCCTGGCGGTGGTGACGCTCCCCTCGGTGGCTCACTCCCTCTCTCGTGTTGTCTCTCTTCTCGGCTCAACTCTGATTCGCGACGACACTCTCTCTCCCTCTTCCCTTTGATGGCGACGATGACAAGCAAGGCAGCTGGGCATGGCGGCGGCGGCGCTGGACACGGCCTCCCTCTCTTCTCTTCTCAGTTCTCCGTCACTCTCTCCCTCAAGCCCTCACCGTTTCTTTCTTTCTTTCTTTTTGTTTCCTGAAGTCGTTTCTCTCTATATTTTTTCTTTTTTTTATTTATTTTATTTTATAATTATATTTATTTTATTTTATAATTTTTTAATGAGGAATAGTTTGGTAATAAAAAAAAATAAAATTGGTAAAAAGAATTATTTTAAAGTGTTTTTGAACATTCAGGATGATTTTAATAAGAAAAAAAAAAGATTAGGAACGATTTTAATTTTCACCCCTTACCTTAGGGACGATTTCAGTACTTAACCCTATAATTTAAGGTTTAACAAACATATTTGATGAGGATACAAGTATGTTAAGGTTATTATCAATAAAAAATATATTTTTTAATAAAAAATTTTAGTTGATAATTTTTAATATATACTCTTAGGACAAATAATGGCGCATATTAATGTTATTATTAGTAAATTTTTATTTTTTTAATAAATATATTAAAAATTTATATTTTTATAAAAAAATTAATTAATAAATTTAACATATCTGCCTTAATTTAAACAAATATTAGTTAAACTATATTTTTTTATGTTGACAAAATATGCTTCAAATAAAAAAAAAAGAGTTAAACCTTGGTGAACGATTCGGTAGTCTTCAGGTCTTGTTTTCCCAATATTAGTGAGATGTTTTAATGTTACATTTAGATCCCAAACACACTTTTTATATTTAGCAAATGCAACAATGTTATCTAATAATGTAAAATTAGTGCTACCTTGGATTTATTATGTGTATCCAAATGCAACAATTTATGATATTATCTAACAATGCAAAGTTCAAATGGTTACCGTTTATTATATGGGAATTGGATCAAATAGAAGAATTCAGTAAAATAAGGAAGTGAGAGTGAAAGAAGTATGGTTTTAGAGTTATTTTTGTGATTTTTTTTTTTTTTTTGTAGAGTTCTAACGACTTTTAGATAGGGTAGACTGCATCAGTATAGATACTTAACCCCTTGAAAAATGCTGATCGTAATCTTCAATTGCTTGCCATTATTTGTTGGAACTACTGGAAAGTTCGCAATTAGTTAATTTTTGAAGGTTCTACTTCAATGACGTCTGCCATTCTAGCAAGTTCTGTCAAGTTATTCCGTGAAATTCAAAGAACTTTCAGTTTAGATCGTCATCTCCATGTGACAATCTCTTAGTTTCATTCGATTTGATTTATCATTCTTTCTTCTTTAAAATTTTCTTCGTTTTTCGACCATGCACCGGTGGATGAATACCTTCAGTGTATTGTTTTGGAAAATTCTCACTTTTTATTTACGGTCCTGTTTTTGGACATCTTTATATTTTATTTTTCAATAATTAATGAAATATAACCTACTATCTTTGGAAAAAAAAGGAAGTAAAAGTCTAAATTAAGATGATAAAATTTATATATAAAAGATATTTTGACATAAAATTTGAATCTTCTAAATTTTAAATTTTTACTTAAGAGAATAAATTAACAATATAAAATTTAGTCATTTTTTAAAAATAATTTCTGAAGATCATAGATAATTATTTCTTTACAAAATAAAAAATTAATCTTATATTTTAGGCTGATTACCACTTGGATGGTAATGACTAAAATAATAGAAAAAACGTCTGATTTATTCTCTAAATCGGGTTAGATATGGATTCTAAAAGTGTCTGACTCATGCGAATTAGGCCACATGAATTGGATTGGGTATCATTGGGCCGACTTTACTTGGTCCAATTTCGAACGTAGCTTGTCTACCTAAAAAAATTGTAAACTGAGCTTATATTTTATAGGTCTAAATATGAACAATAAAAATTATGAATTTAATGGTAATTATTTTTTATTTTATTACTTTATAATTTTTTATTTTAAAAGGTTTTTTACTGAAGAATCTAAATCTATGAGTGATGTTATTTTCCTTTTGATTCTTTTGGCAAGAGCAAAGAAAGATTCTATTTTCTTGGTTTAAATTAGAAGCGAGAGTTAAACTCGTAAATTTTTAAATAAGTATAAAAAATTTATACCGTTTAAATTATAGTTTATTGACAAAAAAAAAGATTTTATAGTACGATCATAAATTTATGATGGCACTTATGAATAGAATCTTTGACTAAGGTGAGACTCAATAATGGCCAATACCTCAAACACAATAATGACACAATAAAGTAGGAAAAGTATAGAATACCGAAAGTTGTATCTGCCAGCTATTACCAACACTAATTAAAATTAATTAAATATAATTTGTTATGTCAATTAGGGATTTAGTGGATACAGTACAATGCATTTTGAAATAGCAAAGAGTGGTAACGTACTAACGTAACATGAGACTTTCACGCCAATTACGAACACAACATGGCACATTGTCACGCAAACCTAATACTCATTCTTCTCGCTGGTTGCGTCTCCGTCGGGTTGCTTTTCATCTCACCGGGACGCTGCCATTTGTTCCATCGACGGTGACTGCGCCTTCACCCAGAGGCCACTTCTTCTTCGTGGAACTTTTCAAGTCACTGAGACACCGACATTACCCTTCAACGGTGACTACGCCTTCACCCGGATCCATTGAAGTAACTATATCCGGTAGGTATATGTGTCTCCATTGAAGTCAAGTGGACCAACCACCATTTTCGTGGAAGAGACACATCTGTGGTTAACAAGCCACATCCAATCAGAAGACACATCCGTGAAAAGGAAAACCTGCCTGTTACCATCACATGACTATGATAGCCACCTCCAGTGTAAGACACATCCATGCTGAGACAACTCCAAAGATGTCACGATGAAATTAGACAGGAACATGGAAGACACATATGCGATTACATGCAAACACGAAAAAGACACATTCTTATAAGACACATGTGGCAGAAGACACATCCATATAGACTAGACACATCCGAGAACTAGCAATTAGCGAAAACCTTGAAGACCCACTTACCTGTTGTTGTTGCACTGGTGTCTGAGGGAAGAGACACTACAAGGGGGCTCGAACTCGAGACAGGGATCGACGCTGGGAGGGCGATGCAGCGGCAAACGAGTTGCGAGGATGCTAATGTCTCCACGAGGCCGGAAGTGTCCAGCCGCAGCGTATCTTCTGGCGGAGCTACTAGAGGGCGTCGCGATGAAGGTTTCACGTGTGGATGCGTCTCTACGACGGCAACATGTAGCCGCGCCAGGTGTCACTTTGGCGGATGTGGGACCGTACTTGTTAGTGGCGGCAACTGGTTTCTCGGAGGCGTTGACGCAGCCGACGAATGCAACCGGCGAAGACAGCAACCCGGAGTGCTATGCGACGATGCAAGTGGAGATGGAGAGTAGGGGGTGTGTCTCAACGGTAAGAACAAGTGAAAAAGGGTTAACTAGGTTACAGCGGTAACCAAGTGGTATTAGAATTAATTGGGTTAATTTAGAATTTGTTTTTTTTTTTAATAAGTGGGCTTTGTGAAGCAGCCCAATAACCTTTAGCAGATATTAGCAGATTTTATCTTGATAACGTAGCATTAATTTTTTAGGTTGAATAAAGTATATTAGTGTATTACTATTATTTTTTTATTTACTAAATATGTATAAAATGATAAACATAAAATTAATTGAAATAATAAATTATTTAAATAATAAATTTTGAGTTTAAGTTTTAAAAATAACGAAAAAATTTATTTTATAAATTATATATAATAAAAAATATTGTTTTAAAAAAAGAAAGTTAGCATTAACTATTTCTATATTCTCATTAAATACCCTATAAATATAGATGTAGCAGTAGATTTAAAGAAGAGCAGCAGCTTATGTCAACAATGATTAATTAAGTTCGCTGCATCCAGGTAACACTTTTTAATTTTCAGGTCCGGTCAACAAAATTTTGCATCCTACTATCCTACTAATTATTTAAAGTAATTCTAATACTTACACCACACTTTTAATATATTAAATACATTAAAAATTGAAAATTATTATTTTTATTTATTTAATAAATACATTTTTCTTCTTAAAATAACTATTTTTTAGGTTCACTAAAATTAAATACTAGTTTAAAAAAATATATATAATAATACTAATTTTTATGTTTCTATCATTTGTTTATTGTTTTTCATGTCTATTTTGTGCTTGTTTGGACGCCATTATTTTGTTAAAAAAAGATCTTTTTTTAACGAAAAAAGATCTTTTTTTATTTTTTAGCGTGTTTGGCAAATTTCTAGTAGTAAAAGTAAAAAGCACTAGAAAAAAAAACATCTTTTTTGAGAAGCTGTAATTTACATCTTTTTTTAAAGGATCTTTTTTCTTTAGAAAAAAGATGTTTTTCATATAATAAATAAACAAAAAGTACTTTTATATTGTTATACCCAAACATAATTGATAAATAAAAAGATCTTTTTGCATGAAATATCCAAACATAAAATTACTTTTATTTCTCCATAAAATTTAAAAAAAAAAAAATAACTCCAGAAAAGATTTTTTTTTAAAAACTCATTCAAACAAGCCCTTTATCTATTTTTAAAATGAAAAGACTAAATTATTTAATTAGTGAGCAACTTTTGGTAGGGAAAAAAAAAATCCAGAAGCAATTGGTAAATGAATTTAGAAAGTAAAGGAATTTTCCATGAACAAAAACCCAACCTAGTATGGAGGCTTAATTATACCTAGTATGATTGTTATTATTATTATATTTGGAAAGGGGAAGAAGGAGCACACAAAACAAAACTTTCTCAGCAAAAAGCTTAGCTTGTGCATTAAAAAGCAATGAAATTTAAGATCATATATATATTACAGGCCCTATGCTCTGCAGTTACAGTTGCACATTAATTGTATGAAATATGAAACCTTAGCATAAGAAAGAAATAATATAAAATTAAAAAGACTTAGCAACTTTATTATTAGAGAGAGTGGAGAACTCCTTTTCAAGATACTTCAAAGATGCAGGATTGACTTGCATGAACAAGTAGTTGCCAGCAAAGAGATCACCCAAATGAACTTGCCCATCCTTGAACCTTTTCAGAACCTTAGCATATGAAACTTTCATGGCAGAGACAACCCTTGCTTTCTTCCTCCATAGTCTTCTCAAGCTTGGAACTTTCACCCTAAACCTTCTTCTAAAATGTCTCCTTCTGAATCTGAACCAGGTGCTCCTTGCTGGCCGCAGATTCACTCTCTCTCTTTCCTCCTCAACTAAACCAGCTTCAGGTTTCAGCCTTTTGTAACGGAATTTGCTCGTAGAAACCATTTGGATGGAAGACATGCTAGGCTTCACTTTATTTTATTTTATTTTATTTTATTTTTTCAATCGGAACTTGTTGAGATTGAGAGAATATATTGTTTTCTGAGTGGTTGGCTTTCTAACAATGTAATTAAAAGGTGACAGGACAGGGGGAAAGGGAAGGGTCGATGGCTTCTATTTTCGAAAGAAAAGGGTTTAGATGAATTGAGATTGTACAAGTTGTTGGAGTGAAATAAATGAAGGAGTGAAAGTTGTTGAGGGTATTCATATTTTTCCTTTTCGTTAAGTAATGAATTTTCCCACTTCCAAATTTGTTCATGTTTGTACTTATCCAATGAATCTATACCAAGCTTTCAATCAAGCACTACCGCTGCTATTGAGAGAATTTTGTTTGAGTAGTCATTGAATTAAATTAAGGTTTTTAATTTTTATTAATAGTGTCTTAAAGTTAGTGTTTTTTTTTTTTTTTTGGTGACTTTAAAGTTAGTGTTTAAGATTACTACTAAGTACTAATATAAATTTTTTATTTTTTAAATAAATACATTATAAGTATATCAAAATTCTAATTATTTAGTATTTTCAAGAAAACTTTTTCATTTTGAACAATTTTTAACTAATTTCTTTAAAATATTTGTTAGCAATTAAATTAATTATAGAGAAATTTCTTGTGTGGTCGTATAACAAATTTAATAAATTATTTTAGTATATTTATTTCAATTCACTCAAATTTACATTTTTTATTTCAATTAAAAAGGAAGCGAAGAAGATGACTAAATTGAGAATAATAATAATAATAATAATAATAATAATAATAAAGGCAAAAGAGGGTGCGCAATTTTGGGGTTCACTTTTACATACAGCAGCACTGATTTAATTAGATTCACATGATTACTTACTTCATTTCAATTTTATTTTCCAATTCATATGGTCAATTGTAATTTTCATTATTAATTTATTAATGTCTAAAGAAAAACTTAAATAGTTTTTAAAACTTGATAACTTTTACACGTGTGAGACTACTCTAATATCTTAAGATAGCTTTTAGACCAGTTTGGCCTATTTAATTTTTATATGACATCCCGACTAAGACTTGTTACTAGACCATCCTACACAAGATGCTGGAAGTCTTTGTCCAGTTGTGGGCACAAGGAGCTGTACAAGTCCCACCTCGTTGAGAATTGAATCTCATGGAATAGTTTGCTTAGCTTCTTATTATACTCACCATATAATTTGTTTTATGATGGTCCAACTTAGGAATTTATGTTAAGAGGTTAGCCTTTAGGTTGTTAACTAAAATTAGATTGGGGAAATAAATTCCCAAAAAGGCAAACTAAAAACCATAGTACGAATTACGATCATAGGCAACTCTTGCTTCTCGTTTAAGATTAGCAATTTAGCAGTGTAAGTTTTACGATACGTGGAGTAATAAAAGTGGATGGCAAGCAAGTTTTCTGTGACTTGCATGTTGCAATTTTTAATAACATGCTAGAAGATGACAAAATTAATAGCCACACGAAAGATCATCAATAAAGTGATTCTGTTGGCTTTTACATATTGTTAGGCTTTGATGTAATCGCCACCAAACTATGGTTCTTTCATCTGCGGTGTTTGGTTATTGTTCAATCAACTGGTCAAACGTGGAAACAAGATAAAACCAACAACATTGAACAATGCCATTATTATACACAAAAAACAAGTATCACGTTTGTGAGAAATCAATGTCATAGTTTATAAAATTACCGAATATCATAAACTTAAATATCAAGGTAAGTATACTTTAAGAATATTGCGTGTAACACGACAATCTGTAATTCACCATAATAATTCAGACACCATTTGCTGTAACAAGACCAGAGAGAATCACCTTGCCCCTACATATAGTACAATCTTGATGAATGTACAAAATAGGGTGCCTTCAATGAGGTTTGAAAATTTAAAGACTTTAAAGCATACTACCCAAACTAGTCACTACTAAACTTCTAGTAGCTTAACAAAAATTCTCTCATATATTTGTACAAATTTTATAAAATAATCAAAATTTCAGAACATTATAAATTTTCAATTTTTTTCCCTTCGAAGATTTACGAAAACAAGTTGTAAGCTTATTTGTTTGAAAATCAAACAAAATCACCCTTCATCTCATCAGAGATTATAGCTACAATAGTGTAATAGAAAAGGCTAATTAACTTAAAATAAAACGTAAGGTTTATTAACTAGGAGTATATTAAGAATTCAGCCTCCTCAAAATAGTTGCAGCTGATATAACTGATTTAAAGGAATAACATAACAAGAATGGCAATCTCATAATACAAATGCTTGCTTACTTGAAATCAAAATCATAAACTTCAGAAAATGCCACACGCATCTGCTGAAGTAAATATCTTGATACGAGATGGTTTTGGCTGTTTAAGTTCTAACTTGCTCTAGTTTCTCTCCAACTAAACTAAACTTACCAAAATATATTATGTTTCATGGCTTTTCTTACTCTTCTTCTTTCTTGAAGCAAAGCTGCTTGGTCCAACTTCTATGGACATTCTTTTTGTCCTACAGGTAGGGAAGCAGATCAGAAATCAACAATATACTTGGGACAAGATGAAAAGTTGGAACTATTGTTTGTTACTGACTTGTCCTAAACACCGGAAATTATCTTATTTTGTTTAAATTCATAGGGAAGCAAAATACCTTGATGATAACTCTTCTGACTCTCTGCATCCCTCATCATCAGGAAAACCATCTATTAAAAAATTCATCAACGCAGTTAGTAACTTAAGAGATGCCAACACTCGTTATAATTTATAGTAAGGAATGATTAATACAATAACAATTAACTGAGTGTTGGGTATGCCTCTATCCTTAGATCAGTTTTTGCTGACTAGGTTTGTTTGTTTTGGGAGCAGTAGAGAGGTGAATTTGTGGCATTGTGAATTATACACCATGACTGGAATAATTGGTTCAAGAGCAATGTATGCACCCTTAACGATAACATTTTCAGGTCAAGAGGTTTAATGGGCTACAATTAGATGCTAAACCTCTATCTCCTATAAAGGCCATGAGAGATTGGAATGCTATTCCTCTTTAGCAGGGAAAAAAGATGTTATGATTTAGTATCATCCTTCTAGTTTTGTCATGATAATAATAATTGCTAACAGTAGATAATGTTTAACTAACACTTACCCTAAGGGCACTTCTTAAATTGTCTAATGTAGAAAGTTCCTGAAAATCTAAAATGCTATATTTTGCAATGCATATGTTTTATAAAAAGCTTTAGAAATTCTACTATGAAAATCCTTAACAAGTGTCCCAACAGGACCTTGTAATGTCTTGCAACAAATCGTCAATGTTTCTAATCAAGATTTTCATGCAATTTCTACTTTCTTCTTTTATGCATTTTGGGTGTGCTCTTGACCAAAGTGAATTATTTATCATTATCAATATGAGTAGTAATTCAACATCAGGCCTCAAACTGAATAACAAGGTTGAAGTTCTTTTGTTACTAAATATCATTTGACCGGTACACGTACCAGTTATATCTCTTTCTCCCTCTTCAATTTCCTGCTCCAACTCTGAATCTGTGCCCCATCGATCTCCACCATCGTCATTGTCCCAACGTTCACCAACAGGAGGCATCCAGAAATCTTCCTCTTCGCAGGAGCTGCCCTCATTAGAAGGATCCCTAACTTCAGATATAATCTCTTCAACCCCCTTCTCCTTACTCTTCTCCTTCTTTTTCTTCTTCTTATTCTTCTTATCTTTTTTTCCCCTATCTGCACTTTGGGGCTCCTCCGAGCATTCCACGCCTTCCATTCCATGACCTGCCAACTTCTGCTCTTCCTCTTGTTCTGTTTACATATAAGCTAATAATGCATCAGTTAACGTAGCATATTATAAAACTAATATGCATTCCCAAATCATATATTCCGCAAACACTAGCACAAACACTAGATCTCACTCCATATCATCCAAACCAAAAACCGAGTGAGACAAAAGACACAACAACTAACCCAACTTATTGAGGAACCTCTTCCCAGTCATATGCTTCCAGATATGTTTCTCTGACTTATTCACCTTGTCTCCAGTTAGCTTACATATCACCTTTGAACTGGAACAAAAAAGGCAAAAGCTATGCTATTATGTTATCACTTACCGTTAAATTGTCAACAATCAACAGACTCAAACAGATACCACAATATAAAATATGAACATTTATCACAATTTTTTTTTTAGTTACACAATCATAGGCAAGAGAAACCCCAAATTCCATAGTAAATTATGCCTTACATATTCAGTTCATGTTTTATTGATTTATTTGTTTATCAAAAATACTATATGCACACCAAAAATAAGTCAGTATGTATTTGTGTATAAATATATGTATTGTTTAATTTATTTTCAATTTGTATTTCATATTTCAACATATAATCTGTAAGTGTGGTCGATTTAGCGGGTAATATTTGGTGTAGACATAGCATTATTGTTTATTTATTGTGTTGATCGAAAAAAGTAGGAAAGATAAGGGGTTAATTACCGGCAAAGAGGGTCTTGATTGAACATATTGAGAGGTGGTTTATGATTGGACAATGCAAAATCGATGAGACCCAAACGGCACTTTTTGCTGCGAGAGTAAAAGTCTATGTCCTTGGAGAGGACCTCGTGACCAGTCTCTACGCACTTGAAACGGCCATTTCCCAGCTCGCTGAAGCTCGGGGACCCGAGAAGGTTCGCCCCTTCCTCTTTCCCACTCTCTTCAGCTGTCGCCATATCCCTCTTTCCGAGCTTCTAGGTAAACAATACAACAATCAGAAATTGGTAATTAATTTGCGCCTAAAGAACTAACGAAATTAAACAACAACAGCAGCAACAATAATGTAATTAAACAGTACCGGGAGGAGAGACAATGAACTTGCGGACGGCGGTGAAGCTCCACGACAGATGGCGAAGCTTGAGGAACGGCGGCGATTGCTGTAGGAACAGGGAGGGTTTGTTAAGACCAAGACTAGGGCCACGGCGAAGTATCAAAATTGAAGATTGCTTAAAAAAAAAAAAAAGATATTATATAAAAAAAAGGCTTTTGCTAGTGTGTAGATTGGCAGAATATTCTACATGTATAGAAGTCCACTTGTCAAATGGAAGATTGTGCACGTAAGGCTAGGGGTAGAAGATGTCGAGCAAAGAGACCCACACCTGCATTGGGGTTTGTGCTTGCAGGAGACAAAGTCTGTGTTTTTGCAGTCAGTTTGGCTAGATTAAAGTTGGTGTTTATCTGATAATTAAAAAGTGATTATATTAATTATTACCTAGATTCATGGTTGGGCTTTTTGGGTTTATGATTGTGGACGTGGGCTATTTAATAATGCAATTTTTGGATGAGGTATTTTCGTTTTATATAGCCCAAATACAAAGAGGACTTTTGTAGTTGATTTAAAGTAGCTAACATTGAAATAGTTTTTTTTTTGTTGTAAATTGTGATGACTGAGGAATGATGGTCACATAAGGCAAAAAAAAATTTGGAATGGGATAAAAAATGAACTAACATGACATACCTTGTCCAAAAAAAAAAAAAAAAAAAGAATAGAAACATTTGCATAAATATTGTTTATACTTAAAATTATTACTGTTAGAGAAATGGAAAGAAAATAAGTGTTTGTAATGTAATTATCAACAAATTGAAATTAATAATTAGTATTAAGAGGATATTTTAGAGAAATATGTGATGGAGTAAAGATAAAGAAGCTAGATGATTCATTATTAAGTGATAAATTATAGATTTGTTTTGAAATATTGGTCAAAAGCATTTATGCGAATGATTTGGAAAATAATTTTGTGAGAAGCATATAAAGATTCTACTTTAATATATTGAAACTGAGTTTTCTCCCCAGTTAATAAAAGTAAGTTGTCGATTTCTTATGAATCTATTTTTTCGCCAAATTGAATATACTATTTTCTCCTTTAAGTTTATTTTATAAAAATATCTTTGTTACAATGAGCTTATAATTAACATTTTAGTAGTAATGCATAATTATACTAATTTAAGAAAATATCTTTATCATAGTTATATAAAATCAATGTTTAATACATTATTTAACTAATTATCAATTATGAATCGAAAATACTTTTAATCATTTTAATAATAATAATAATAATAATAATAATAATAATAATAATAATAATAATAATAATAATAATAATAATAATATGATATGATAAATATATGACAATGGCACCGGTTATTAATAGCCAATTTATATTTCTGTAAATAAATTTATTTTAAAAAATATGTTTATTATAATTATATTATAATTTTATAATTAGTATTTAATAGCTAATGCATATTTATTTTAATTTTATAAAATATCTTTATTATAATTATATAAAATCAATATTTAATATGGTGCGGTGGTATGGGATCCTTGGCTCATTGTTGCTAAGATTGTGTGTCTGCAATGCTTGTACTATATAACTCTGGGAATCTTGTTGTCCTTGCTTGTTGGAACTCGCGTGTCTTGGCTGAGCCTGGTATATTTCTTTGACTATGCTACCATCACTACCTCCACGGTTACTGGTTGGTGTGTTATTGCTACGATTCTAATCAGCTCAAGCACTAATGGCTTTTTGTAAATAAATTATTTAATCACAGCAGAAGATATATGTAAGAAGGTCTTTCGGAGCGAGGAACGTGCTTATGATTTCTTCGCAAAACTTGGAAAATTTCTTGGGTTTGGGTTCGAAAGGGTGACTACGGGAAAGATAAGGAGGGGAATTTGATAAGGCGGAGATTCTTTTGCAACAAGGCCGGTTTAAGGGACCAGAAGCATTACAACCGGGTGGATAGAAAAAGATCACATTGTCCAGAAACGCGAACGAATTGCAAGGCAATGCTGTCAGTATATCTTGATAGGGTATCTTGCACCTGGAAGGTTAGGAAGGTGAACCTGGAACATAATCACCCACTGACGCCCAGGATAATAGTACATATGATTCCAGGATTTCGCCGTATGTCAGATTCTGCCAAGGCACACATAGATGGGATACAGCGGTACGGCTTACCAACCTCAAAGATACTGGGGTACATGGCAGGAATTTCTGGGGGGGTATTCTCTCCTTGGATTCACCAAAAAGGATGCTTACAATTACATCGAGAAGAGCAAACGCGACAAGATTACGGACGGTGACACTAATGCGGCCGTCATATACCTTGAGGGAAAGGCCACAGCCGATCCGATGTCGATGGCAAGGTACAACCTCACCGATGATGGTATGTTGGCGAACCTCTTCTGGGTTGACGGAGCGAGTCAAGTTGATTACCAATATTTTGGTGACGTCCTTGCTTTTGACTCAACCTACAAGAAAAACAAATATAAGAGGTCGTTAGTCATATTCTCTGGCACGAATAACCATAAACAAACAACAATCTTTGGCTTTGGTCTTGTTTTGGATGAGCGCATACCTTCTTACATGTGGATGCTTGAGAGCCTGGTTGAAGTAATGTGTGGCAAGACACCGTCTGTAGTTGTTACAGACGGAGATGATGCAATGATTGCAGCTGTGCGGAAAGTTTTCCCACGAGCAACTCATAGGCTGTGTGCGTGGCATCTACAAAGAAATGTAACCTCGAACTCAAACGAAGAAATGTTTCAAAATGTGTTTGCAAAGTGGTTATATGCTGACATGGAAATTGCTGACTTTGAGGCTGAGTGGACTCAGGCAGTGATAGACTTTGAATTGAGTGACAAGTTATGGGCTTCCCAGATGTACGAGAAGCGGGAGATGTGGGCCAACGCATATCTGCGGAACAAGTTTTGTGATGGCTTTCGGATGACATCTAGGTGCGAGGGAATCAACGCTAATGTAAAAAAATTCCTCACTTATAGGCACAACATTCTAGAACTTGTTCAGAATCTCGAGTTGCTTGTTCGGGAGTACCGAAACAACGAGCTTTCTGCACAGTTTAATACATTATATAGCATGCCGGTCATCATAAGTTGCTTGGATTCCATTGAAAGATCTGCTGTGAAAGTGTATACCCGAGCTGTATTCAACGAGGTTAAAAAAGAGATGGATCGGGTGGGCACTGTCAACTTTGTTAGTCGAACGAGGGTCTCCACAACAATTTTGTATATCATAGAAGACTATGGTAACCCGGGAAGACGAGTTATGATGCTATTCGAGAATAATGTGGTTAAGTTAGAATGCCGTTGTCGGTTCTAGGAACGAGTGGGGTACCCTTGTAGGCACATATTTTTCGTTATGAAGCACGAGTATTTGTATGCTATTCCCGATCGCTTGATAATTAAAAGATGGAGACAAGATGCCAAGGACATCGGACAGTACGTTGATGACATCGAAGAGGAATCCGAGAGGGGCTTTTTGCTGAGGCATGGTGCCCTTCATGCAGCTTCTCAATGGATGCTTTTCGTCAGTGCCAAGAAACAAGAGTTGTTTAGAGTTTCATTGAATGGGATTAGAAACGTTTGCAGGGACCTGGAAAATGGAAATGCTAAAGCTGTAGATGGTGCTTCGAAGAGGGTTGATGTCGGCATTAGGGACCCTGTGGTTGTTAGAACGAAAGGAGCACCGTCTTCGAAGAAATTAAAGTCAAAGAAAAGAAGGTGTACTACTTGTAGAAAAACAGGGCACACTAAGCGGAGGTGTACAGTTAGCATGAGGTCCTTTAATGAAACAGATGCCACTAAAGGTGCTGATATATCCAACACAGACCGTGCGGAGATATTCTTCCTACATAATCACTTGATAAGGATTACTATTTTTATTTTGTCAAAAAAAATTTAAAATTGTATCTAAGTTTTCCACTAATGAATTGTGCACCCATGACGAGTTTATTGTGTATTTACTGATCCATATTAAGTTAAGAATGTCGAGGCGGAGTGCAAGAAAGAAGTAACATGAGCAGGTGTTGATGTTGATGTGTTGGAGGAACATCAGAGTGGTGACCAAAAATGCAACGGTGATCAGAGAGTTTGCACAGCTCAAAGCCAAAACATGCACTCATTAGGCGATCAAAATGAACCTGACTGGAAAACAAAAGTGCTTAAATCTTGCCTAGCTGATACGTGTTGTGTGTTTAGTTGGAATCCTTATTGGTATTATCGTGACAATGTTTCTCTTCCTAGGTCATGGATATTTTGAGGAAGCTGAATCCAAGAACGGAAGCCAAGTCTTGATGCGTGGGGGAAGGATGTGATTGCTTTTTTCTGTTTTTTTGGACGGAGTGTGATTGCTATATGAACTGTTAAATTTTTTTTTCTACATATGAGAAATCTATGTATCTAAAATCTCAGTTTGACACATGTTCTCTAAAAGTGGGATACATGCAGCAGGTCTTTGATTTTCTCTAGCTACTACAAACATGTCAGAATTTGTTCCCTAAAATAATTAAGTATAATGTCATTATTTAACATCTAATTTAATTTGTAGGTTTTTTTTTGTCGAAATGGATTATTGGGTCAAAAACTATCGATTGGCACTTGGCGACAATATATCCGGGTCATGAGAAAATAAAATAATAATAATAATTAATAATAACAATGATAACAATAATAGTAATTCTTTCAAAAAGTTCTTTTTCCCTTTGTAGTTGCATTTTATTTTAAAAGTAATTGGATTTTATCTCGTGTAGTATTTAAATCCTGTGCTATTAAATTCATATAATAATATAATATAAAAATGAACCACAAAATTTTATTATTGTAAATTAAAAAGAATTATTTATTCTATTAATAATACTGATATAACTATCCACCGAATATAATTAATAATAAAATTTAAGATTAGTCAAGATACTACATGTGTTACACTAAAATTAAAAAAAAAAATATATATATATATATAAATTGTAGACAACACTTATCTAATTTTGTTTTTAAACTCTCCCATAACTTAATAATAATAATAATAATAATAATAATAATAATAATATTAATTATTATTATTATTATTATTATTATTATTATTATCTCATAGTCCAAAATATATTGTTATTAATAGAGTGATTTTTGAGATCCAATCAGTGCATCTCAATCCAAAAAGTCCACAAATTAAATCGGAAGTTAAATAATAGAATTATAATTAATTACTTCAGCTAAAAGGGAAATAAATACTGACTACGCAGTGAAAATCAGAACCTGCTACATATATTTCACCTATTTCAAAACGGACGTCAAACTCAGAGTTTTAACACATAAGTTCGTCACCTATAGAAAAAATTTGAATTCCTCACTGTAGCATTACCCTTTTTTGAGAGGCCAAAATAAAAGAGGTATTGTCGTTGGAAGTCATATGCAAATTTGCTTCATTAAATGTGGAGATCAAAATTGCAAAATCTGATGGCCTCATCCCTCTTATCGTTTACGTCGATAAGTTGACACAAACGAATGGTGATTTCTTTCTTTAATTATCTTAAAAACGAGATCACGCAGATGTTGATATGATATATAATAACGTAATATAAAGTCTTAGCATAAAATGCTTAATACGTGATAAAGTCTTGCATGTCTTGTCAGAGTTGTGCATGCCAAAAAGTGTGAACTACGATCTATAATGCTTGCAATAATGCGAGTCAGAAAACAACCAAAATGGCGTGTGCCAAGGACAGTTGTTTTCGGGTCACATTACTAAAGCCTAGGATAACATGTCATCCACGACGTCCATTTCAAGTACATACATCTTCACAAAATATTATAACTAAGTGCTCCTCAGAAGATGCCTATATGGTTGGGCTTTGACTACTGACGCTAATCACTGGTGATGCCTTTAAGGATTTTTTTTTGTTGCCATCTGGGGCTTTCGGGCAGAACCCCTCACTGCATTATCCCCGTATTCAACCGCTCTTTGACAAATTTTGGACCTTATTGGGTTGGCCCTTGACATGACCAAATCCACCGCCAACTGCATTCGGTGGGTGTCATTTACAATCTGCGAAGAATATTCAGTTCGTTAACAGAGTTGAAGGAGTCCCTATATAAGTAATGTAAAGGGTATCATAATTTTAGAATGGCCTGGTACCTCGAGATCATACGAAGTCCACAATTCAGACATATGCATCCATTGCGTAACCCAGACCTCGCAATCTAGTCTGATCAAGGATAGTACGATCAAAAGCAACAAAATCAGGATCTAAATTTCGTGTAAAACTGTGAATTTTATAAGATGCAAAGGATATGGTGTGCTCACGATTTTGGTCGCTGTTGGCTGGTCATGGGCTCTCGGACCTCAAACTCTGACCTTTCTAGACATTTGCTCTCCTTCTTCCTATAAAATTTCCTATCCTTGAGTAGCCTAAGCAGGAAAAATGCCTGCTTGAAAATTTGTGATGCACAAACACAACGCTGATAAGCACGGTATGGATAACTAATTGGTTATGCTTGATGCAAAAAAAAAAAAAATTTATTACGTCTTTAAGCACCCAAAAAATGGAAACAGTGTTCGGAATTAAATTTTTACCCATAGATATTTCATGATGTATCCCTAAGCCTTGAAAATATTATTCATTATTTCAAACAAAGCAGAGTACTGAATTCTAAGTAACAGTTAAAATATATTCTAGTCTTCTAACAAAAAGTTTTATAATTTATTATTTGTGTAACTCACGCTAATATTATACTTTATATTCATATCTTGAATCAATTTCAATGATATATATATATATATATATGTTAGACCGCTTCCAATTTTGCAAATAACTATGGTTACATATAATATGAAGAGTACGTAACTTTAATTTAATATGGTTAAACATAAAATGTTGAAGTCAATGGACAAATCATTAATTAAATTTACACCACACATATGTTTGATAAATTTAAACAACACTATGTGAAAAAATCATGATGGCAACTACATACCACGTACTCCATTTGCTCCATTCTGCCTTCTCACGCGTCAATGTCTTTAGCAGAGTCCAGATATATGAAAGCTTTTTCGCGCAAATTCACAACCATAAGGTACCAGTGTTGATCCTTGTTTAAGGGAATGTAAATCTGGGATGAAAGAAAAGGACGTTTTCAGAAAGTAAGTCATGAGTTGCTGACGTTAGGATTTTTGCCAGTAAAGAATTTCATAAAAACAGTCGCGTTGTAGATATAGTCTCTAAACCAACAAAAATCCCTTTGTACAAACGTTTTGGTTGTCACAAGTAACAAACCCCTTTGAAATTGATAACCGAGTATTCAAACCTCGGGTCGTCTTCTCAAGGAATTGCAGGGAAGTATGTTCTTATTATTGGTTATGAAGATTGTAAATTGGGGGTTTTGGAAGTAAGGTGGGAATATGTTATATGACAAGTAAAATAAAATAATAATAATAAAATCTCTTGGAAAGGTATAAGAAATTGGAAGTCCAGACTTAGTTATCCTTATCAATAATAATGAAAGTTGAATCTTAATTCTACTTAGTTGACATTTACTAAAGCAAAGGAAAGTCAATGGACAAATTGGTTTGATCTTCGAATCCTATTTATTTCCTAAGAAAAGATTGGGATTATTGAAATTCAACTCAATTGGCAAGATAACAATTATCAAATATGCTGTTGAATTGGATAACTCCTGAGTTACTGATTTCTTAACCAAAACCAAAAGGGGAAAAGTAAATCTACTGGAATAAAAATGCCTTCAGATGGGAAGCAATAATCATGTAAATAAAAGAAAGCAATATTAAACTGAAATACCTCAAATTGCATTAACAAAAGAACTTAAATCTGACATAGACATTCATAAATTAAATTGAAAAAATAAATAAAAGAACATTGAACCTCGATTGAGAGTCACTCCTAAAACTAAGAGAAATCCTAAATCCTAATCCTAAGAGAGAGGAGAGAACCTCTCTCTCTAAAAACTACATCTACTCCTAAAATTGTGAATTGTGAAAGCTTGTCTATGAATGGATGTAATCCCCCACTTTATAGCCTTTAATCTGTGTTTTCTGGACTGCGAACTAGGTCGAAAATAGCCCGAAAATTGCTGGAGAAGAATTCAAACACGCTGATTTTCGTCACTGCGACACGGCCGCATGGAGCACGAGGTCGCGTCGCCTAGCATCAGAGCAACTATGGCATATTATATATCAAATCGAAGCCCCAGACGTTAGCTTTCCAACACAACTAGAACCGCGTCGTTTGGACCTCTGTAGCTAAAGTTATAGTCGTTTGAGTGCGAAGAGGTCAGACTGGACAGCTTAGCAATTTCTCCAACTTCTTGTATTCCTTCCACTTTTGCATGCTTCCTTTCCATCCTCTGAGCCATTCCTGCCCTATAATCTCTGAAAGCACTTAACACACATATCAAGGCATCTAATTATAATAAGAGAGGATTAATAATAAGCAATTATAAGATCAAAGAAACATGTTTTCAATTAAGGCACATAATTAGGAAGGCAAATGTAAAACCATGCAAATAGTATGAATAAGTGGGTAAAGAGTAGATAAAAATTACTCAATTGAGCACAAGATAAACCATAAAATAGTGGTTTATCAACCTCCCCACACTTAAACATTAGCATGTCCTCATGCTAAGCTCAAGAGAAGCTAAAAAGATGAAGAGGAATGGTAGAATGTATGAAATGCAACCTATCTATATGAATGCAACTACATGCAAAATGTTTCTACCTACTTGGTTAAAAATAAATAAATTCTCCAAGACAAATATAAATCAGATTCCACTAATTCAAATCATACAAAATAAGGTACAAGTAAACTTGTAAGAAGATAGCTCATGAAAGCAGGGAACATAGAATTTAGCACTGAACCCTTACTGGTAGTGTATATCACTCTAACTCTCAAGTGTCTAGGGTCAATTACTCTATTCTTCCCTAGTCATGCTTTCTAAACCTTGTTCTTCATCTAACCAATCAACAAATACTTAGTATACTAATGCAAACATCATGAGGTCTTTTCAAGGTTGTAATGGGGCTGAGGTAAAGGTAAGGATATATGTATGACCAAGTGAGCTATAATATGAATCTTTAATTAACCTAAGCTCTCGCCTAATATACATATACTCTATATACTTTTAAATTCATGCCTAGCTACCCATAATTCCCACTTTTGTATAATTCCCATACTCATGTACCAAATTTTCTTTAATTTTTATCACATGTGCATTGATCTTTTATTAAACTTAATATTGGGGTAATTTTGTCCTCTTATTTATATATATATTTCTTTTTCTCGTTTTTTTTTTTGAATCATAAAAGCAAACATAACTTATCAATGCACATAGATTTTCCATTATTTTTCTATTTTGGTTTTTCATGAGTAGGTTCCCAAATTCCTAATATTCAAATAAATTAGAAACATGATACATTCCCTTATTAACCCATGTTCCCACAGTTTCCCCACACTTAATTGTTACACAATCCCTATCTTAAGCTAACCAAAGATTCAATTGGGATATTTAATTATTTTTCTGCTTAAGGCTAGTGATGTAGTTATAGAACAGAATAAATGGGGATAAAAAGGCTCAAGGTGGCTAACAAGGGTGATGTAAAAGGTAGGCTTATTTGGGATAAGTGAGCTAATAACAAGTAATGACCTCAATCATATGCAAGCATGTAAATATACTAAATAATGGACATATAGATTGGAACAAAATATAGATTACAATCATAGAGAAGGAAACACACAAGAATAAAATATTTATGGTTAAATAATGTAACCATATAAATAAGCTCAAATCTCACAGGTTGTGTGTTCTTTGGCTCAAAAACCATGTTCCACATACAACTTCAAACAAGTTTTAACATAAAAGTTTTTTTTTTCAATTTAAATTAGTGAAATTTTTCAAAGATAGGGTCTTAAAAGAATTTTATTACTTTAACCAAGTAGTAACTAAATGCATAAAATCAAACAAATATGCAAATGCAATAACTAATTTAACAAAGAAAATTTAAACATTGGTGTTGAAACAAAAAGGTACTAACCCATGGAGATCGGTATCGATCTCCCCACACTTAAAGATTGCACCGTCCTCGGTGCATGCTAAGATGTGCAAGTGGACGGGTGGCTTCAACTGATGCTTTTCTCTATAGATTGTGCAGATTGACTTGCCTGTCTCCCCATGTAAACGTCTTCCGGTTCCCTTCTGGGTGGCCATCCTGAAAGAAAAAGGGAAGAAAAGTAACCCAGAAATAGAGATAAGAAAATAAAAGAAGTATGGGTGGGTTAATGCCAATTGATAAGGGTCTCAATTACATGGTAGCTACAACATGTAAGTGAAAAAACAATAGAAGCCATGGCATGCCAGTGGTGCAGAATATGCAGCAAAGGGGAGGTGTGTGGGTAATGAAAATATAAGTTCATGTCAATGCAAGTGAATGTGCAAGTATCATAAAAAAAAAATTAGCATTGATTTAAATAATGTTACCCAATCAGAATAAAACAAGTCATAAACACAAAGATAATACCAGAAAAGATGTAACAGTTGAATAAGAACATTTGAACACCAATGGTAAAATAATAAATTTAGAAAAAATAAAAATATGCAATGAATGAAAGTATGCAAATAAATTAAATAAAATAAAAGATAAGAAGAATGAGAAGGAAAAGAAATAAAGTAAGAAAGAAGAAAGAAAGAAGAAACGATAGAAGAAATTAGGATTAGAGAAGAAAAGATAAGAAAATTGGCACTAATCTGGATAGGTTGTGTGACGCTGGCGACGCGGTCGCGTGGGTGACGCGGTCGCATGGTGCGCAATAAGGTTAGGCGACGCGGACGCGTGGGGCACGCGATCGCGTGATTTGATTTGTGCTAGTGGCGCGAGTGCAGCCTCGCGGTCGCACAACTCTCTGTTCGAAACTTGGTATTGCCAAAATTCAGGGTGACGCGGTCGCGTGGTCGACGCGATCGCGTGAGTGGCCATCATGGGGATATGATGCGGACGCGTGGGGCACGCGTTCGCGTGGGGCACGCGTTCGCGTGGGAGGGCTTGGGCTTCCAGCACGAGTCCAGCCCGACTCCAGCTCAACTTACTGACATATACCCTTGCTTACGTCGATTTACATGGCACGCGGCCGCGTGGGTGACGCGGTCGCGTGGGAGGTCAAAGTTCCCACATGACGCGGTCGCGTGGGGTCAAATTATGCTAAAGGCGCACCTCCAGCCACGCTTTCGCGTGACTCTCTGTTCAATTCTTTTCTCCCCAACGCACTAGTGACGCGGACGCGTCAGCGACGCTGCCGCGTCGCGTGCGTATTTTTTTTTTTAATCTGAAAAAAATGCAGAATGCAGTGTTAATATGAATGTGATGCAAAAACTCTAGGTTCAATATAATGAAATAAAATAAAACTCGAAAACAAATAAAACTAAAAAAATGAAAAAGGAACGATCATACCATGGTGGGTTGTCTCCCACCTAGCACTTTTAGTTAAAGTTCTTAAGTTGGACATTTGGTGAGCTCCCTGTTATGGTGGCTTGTGTTTGTACTGATCCAAGAATCCCCACCAATGTTTGTACTTCCAATAACCTCCGGGGTCCCAAACTAAGCATGTAAAGCCCTTAAGAAGCTTCAAACAGATTCTTAGGCTCCCGGGGTAACAAGTGTCAGAGCAGATTCCAGGATTCCAAATCTTGCTTTTACACCCATCTTTGTCGGGATCTGTATTTTTCCAACTGGGTGATAAGTAATCTGAATTCTCACTGCAGCTATCAAACAGCTTCCTAGACCCATTCAGTTGAGCTTTACACCAACCTTTGCGTTTAAACTTAAAGCTTCCAACCATGATGAACCTTGCAGGACAATTCTTACCACTGGCCATCTTCCTCTTACTCTTAATGTTACAAAGAGCTCTAAGTTGACCATCCGTCTCCAGTAGCCCATATTCAAGTGGAATTAGAAAGCTAAGGGATATGAATTTTACCCACTTGAATGTTGTGAAGGATGATGGCAACTTAGGGGGAGGTATTTTTAATGAAATTGCAAGCTCCACTCCCTTGTGCTCTTCTCTGATAATTACCACCTCTTTGCAAGCTTCTTCAATTTCAACCTCTTCCTCTTGGTAGCTTTCTTCCAATTCAATCTTCCCTTCATTGCTTTCCAAGGGCATGGGAGGTTGTGCTTCTTCTTCTTGAATCTCCATCTCTTGATCAACCTCTTCCAAATCTTTAACTGTGATATGCCTTGGAGGTTGTACACCCTCCTTAGCATCAATTTCAAATGTCTTGGAAGGGGGTTCTATGACTGGACTTTCCCATGGAGGTTCTGCATCTCCTAAGTCTTCAACCAATTCTTCTTCTTTGATAATTACAGCTTCCTCCATTTGTTCCAGTACAAAGTCATGTTCCGTACTGTCCACCGGAGTTTCTAATGTCTCCTTCATGCTACGTTCGTCATTAGATTGTCCACATGAAGTCATGGGGGTTCCTTGAGTGTCCGAACGTCGGGAAGCTAATTGATTTATCGCTTGCTCCAATTGACAAATGGTTGCCTGAAATCAATCCACTGTTTCCTTGAAACGATCCTTTGTCTCTTAATGCACTCAGTTTTCATAAATAGGATCATAGTGCTCTTGGATTGATGGATATAGAGATGGTAAATATTGAAGTGGTGGTTCTTGTGAGTAATTGGGTTGGAATTGGGGTGGTTCTATATATGGTTCATATGGCTCATAAGGTGGTTGATATGGTGGTTGAGGGTTAGGGTCATATGGAGGTGAATGGCGGAAAAGGGCTTGTGAGTTTGGTGGTCTAAAGTCATGTTGAGGAGAGGGTTCATAGGCGTATGGTGGTGGTTGTTGATAATCAAAAGAGCGCTCACCATAGCCATTGCCTTGATATGCATCACAGAATGGTTGTTGACAGTCCATTGGAGGTGGTTGTTGCCATGAGGGTTGATCAAATCCTTGTGGCTTCTCCCATCTTTGATTGTTCCAACCTTGATGCCTGTTCTCATTGTAATTTCTTCTTCCTGCAACATAATTGTAACCAGACTCATAGCGATGGGGGTGAGAACTCATGATAGTAAATAAAAATTAAAAACAAAAATAAAAAAAAATTTAAATTAAAAGGTTATTTAAATTTTGAATTTGAAAATTAAATTTTGAAAATTTGATTTTTGAATTTTAAATTTTTTGAAATTTGAAAATTGAAAATTTTTAAATTTGAATTTTGAAATTTGATTTTTGAAATAAGATAAGATAAAATAAAAATTTTAAAATAAAAACCAATAACCTCTTAACTTAAGAAAAAGCAAAAATAAAATATTTACAATAACCAATAATAAGGCACACGTTTGCAATTCCCCGGCAACGGCGCCATTTTGACGTTAGGATTTTTGCCAGTAAAGAATTTCATAAAAACAGTCACGTTGTAGATATAGTCTCTAAACCAACAAAAATCTCTTCATACAAACGTTTTGGTTGTCACAAGTAACAAACCCCTTTGAAATTGATAACCGAGTATTCAAACCTCGGGTCGTCTTCTCAAGGAATTGCAGGGAAGTATGTTCTTATTATTGGTTATGAAGATTGTAAATTGGGGGTTTTGGAAGTAAGGTGGGAATATGTTATATGACAAGTAAAATAAAATAATAATAATAAAATCTCTTGGCAAGGTATAAGAAATTGGAAGTCCAGACTTAGTTATCCTTATCAATAATAATGAAAGTTAAATCTTAATTCTACTTAGTTGACCTTTACTAAAGCAAAGGAAAGTCAAGGGACAAATTGGTTTGATCTTCGAATCCTATTTATTTCCTAAGTAAAGATTGGGATTATTGAAGTTCAACTCAATTGGCAAGATAACAATTATCAATTATACTGTTGAATTGGATAACTCCTGAGTTACTGATTTCTTAACCAAAACCAAAAGGGGAAAAGTAAATCTACTGGAATAAAAATGCCTTCAGATGGGAAGCAATAATCATGTAAATAAAAGAAAGCAATATTAAACTGAAATACCTCAAATTGCATTAACAAAAGAACTTAAATCTGACATAGACATTCATAAATTAAATTGGAAAAATAAATAAAAGAACATTGAACCTGGATTGAGAGTCACTCCTAAAACTAAGAGAAATCCTAAATCCTAATCCTAAGAGAGAGGAGAGAACCTCTCTCTCTAAAAACTACATCTAGTCCTAAAATTATGAATTGTGAAAGCTTCTCTATGAATGGATGTAATCCCCCACTTTATAGCCTCTAATCTGTGTTTTCTGGGCCGCGAGCTGGGTCGAAAACAGCCCGGAAATCGCTGGAGAAGAATTCAAACACGCTGATTTCCGTCACTGCGACGCGGCCGCATGGAGCACGCAGTCGCGTCGCCTAGCGTCAGAGCAACTATGGCATATTATATATCAAATCGAAGCCCCGGACGTTTGCTTTCCAACGCAACTAGAACCGCGTCGTTTGGACCTCTTTAGCTAAAGTTATAGCCGTTTGAGTGCGAAGAGGTCAGACTGGACAGCTTAGCAATTTCTCCAACTTCTTGTATTCCTTCCACTTTTGCATGCTTCCTTTCCATCCTCTGAGCCATTCCTGCCCTATAATCTCTGAAAGCACTTAACACACATATCAAGGCATCTAATAGTAATAAGAGATGATTAATAATAAGCAATTATAATATCAAAGAAACATGTTTTCAATTAAGGCACATAATTGGGAAGGCAAATGTAAAACCATGCAAATAGTATGAATAAGTGGGTAAAGAGTAGATAAAAACCACTCAATTGAGCACAAGATAAACTATAAAATAGTGGTTTATCAGTTGCCCCTTTTTTCTTAAAATGAACTACGTTAAATGTTTAACCTTTGGCGTGTCGTCAACATATTTCATGTATTTGTGACGAATAAAGGCCAAAGTTTCCTTGCAATAAGTGGAAGGATTCAAAGCTATTTGCTACATCAATAGAATAAGGATTATGCCTGACCTTATGTCACATGTACGCTAAGGAAGTGTTTATCATTTAATGGGTTCCAACAGACACTTACATCAAACGTGGTCGGAAGCCACCATACGGAGTCATGACGCTCGTCATTAAGTATGGTTGCTACGAGGTTTATAACCTAAGCGTGTATTAAAAAAAATGACTGAAGTCGAATACCAATTGCTGGTCAAAATAACACTTATGAAGCCTTTAAAAAACCGATGAATGCTCATTACAAATAGCATGTTATAAGTCACCACTTACATCGTCCACAACTTCCTGACGGGGACGCAACGACCAGAATGCATGTCTAGCTCCGTGGCAGTGTTCCCCAGAATACAATATCTCGCTGAAGAAAAAATTGAAAACAATGTTAGGAGCATCTCCACAATCGTGAAATGATGCACACGGCTAGAAACATGCGTGTGCACCATGTTTTACGACTTAATGTTGAGGATGTACCCCTGTTCTAGGTCTCTGGCGAAAATGTAGGCTGCCACGGCTAGTTCCGTTGCGATAAATTTTATCCCCTTCGGTGGTCTGAAATCTACATCCAAGAACTATTGACATAGCAAACTACAGTGTAAGACATCAAGTATCGCCAACTATACAGAAAATCGAAAGCATATACAAATACCTTAGGCATATCTTCCGATGATAACAACCCATCCTTCTTAATCTCAAACAGCAACGGTGTAACATCCCCCAGATTCTCCCCTAGCACTTCTCTCCCATGCTCGTCGTCGCTGCTGTCAAAGTCTAGCTTTCTCTGCATAGCAAAGTAGAAAACCTCATTTCATTCCCAAGTGAAACGGAGGATTGCACAATATGGATAAATACATGAAGGAGAAAATACCTTCAGTGGATGATCTGAGTCAGTGACCCGTCTCGACCCCAACTTGTAGTCATACCTTTGTTTGCAATGACAGCCTCTTTCTTTCCAGGCCAGTCTGCCTTGCACGGTTCAATCCCAGCTTGAGGATACTGCTTCCTGCGCCGGTCCGCATATTCTTCCCATAAAATCTCTAGTATCTTTCCGTGGCTCGTGATGCAGTCGGAGAGCGTTTTCAATGTACGGGCCTGGGAAGCTTGCAATGCTTGTGTGGTGCTAACATTTTCCATGAGATGCTGTTCAAAAACACCACCATACCAGTCAGTATGGTATGAAACAGAAAACAACATAACACAATCTTACCGTGGCCAAAATGGATAAGTACAACTGACCCGGCGAAATTTATTGAAAACAAAAACCAACGGAGTCTTCTGTCATCAGTTTTGGAATGTCACTGAAACAAACATATCTTAGATTTTAGCCCGACAATGAACCAACGATGCAAGGGGGTGTTGAGGAAAAAAAGTTTCCATACCCTATACCGTCGGCGCAAGAGTCTGCTGCAGTGGGGTGATTTGCATCCTCCTTCTTCTCTGATTCCCTTAAACCTTCCATTATGTTGACTTGCACTACCAGAGTTATCTTTTGTCACAAACTGAAGGTAGTTTATACATGCAAGGACGAGGTTTGATAGAATACTTAACCCAAGTCGCGTACAAATAGTCGGGCTGGTCTCAGTTGGAAGGCCCAAATAAAGAATTGGCCCATTCACCCGTCCACACCATGTTTTACGAAGCCTTATTTTAATAGAGTACAAAAGGTTCGAAGCACAAATTTGGCTGAATGCTTTTGCCTGGGAGATTAATACCACTCCCAACGCATTATCACTCGCTAAACCCAATGACCCGTAACTTGCCTTGCAGGTGCCGCTCATGCTTGACGGGGTAAGCATACTTGAGATGACAATTACAACGTGACTATAACAATCTCAATCACATTTTCTTCTAATTTACAGAACAATTGATGCCCCACCCCTCAGTATGAATTTTTTTGTTATTACGAAATCATGATACGTTTTTCCTTTTAATTTTGTGAATATTACCCCAATTTGTTTTAACATGAGCATTTAGTAATTTACCCTAAACCATATGATAGTTGTATATAATTTACTTTAGGCATAATAAATTGTTTTGGATTTTTAACCTTTATCTATGCTTAATCATATCTTAAGTATACCAATATTCGTTTCTATACATGGTTTATGTACATATAGTGTAAGAATAAAATATTTTGGAGTCATGAATATTCAATATAGACATGCTTAGTCATAGTAGAGTCTATACTAAAATTTAGGACTAAACCTCCCTTATAGAGCGTTAACATATTCATCCTACAGAAACCGAAAGAATAAAATATATAATGTAAAATGGCATACCACATGCACAACTAATCGAAATTAAGTACACTTGTGGGATTAACTGACGTCATCGTTCGTTCTTGTTAAAGCATAAAAACTTAATTATCATAAATAACACAGAGAAGCCCATGCACTAACTATACTAATGTACCACGAAGCCAACTTTCACGAACCCAAACAAACTTGTTAATACTACATAAAACACATTTTCATGCGCTCCCACACTAAAAATACCTTCCACGCAAAGATGATACCACTACAGATTCAACATGTAACTTGCTTATGAAGACCCAAACCCCTATAATAAGAAATCACTAACCACTAGCCGTCGAAAATTTCTTGAAACCTTGAGAGTTGGCTTACCAGTTCCGCATTCTCCTCCTCCAACACACGAACACGCTCCCTCAAGCCAACTACCGTCTCAGCCCTAGAAGATTCATGCGGATCTTGCATGCAGACCATGACTCTATAGTTGTAATCATGTATCTTATACCCAGTTGCGCCTAACACCGGTTCCAACATCAGGAACGCCACTTCTTGCCTGTCACTTCTCTCATCTGCATATGCAGGACCATACACCACAAGGTCTAACCCTCTTCCATTTTCTGGGAGCACTACCGTATAGCGGAACATTAATCCCCCACCCTTGGAATCGGGTGGTTGTGGGACATATATAGGACTACCGATATGTAAAAGCGCGCAAATCCTTAGCAGCATCAGTTCCATATCCTCCACGTGGATGAACGTACTACCATTCGTCCCCATGTTGGATTGGCCACCTACATCCAAAATAATGGAGATAAATACCTACCAAATAAAAAGCGCGGAAAAAATGGACTTAATCCATGAAAAGTTATGAAAACCAAAACTGCCACATCAGTCGCCCGCACCATCGAACTTCTCAGTTGATGCAATGGTAACCCCACGAAGCAAACGGGTCAAATCCATGTCATACACAGTCCGTGTTTTTCCATGCGATGGAAGGTCGTCATGAAGCATGATTCCCCCGCCCGTAGCCAAGATTGTGCCTCCTCGAACACCCGGAAGCCCTTGTACTCGTTGTTTCTAAAACCAACCACTTGTTGCTCACACTCCTTCCAAGTGGTGTATATCCCGGGGGATTTGCCCTTCCTCACGGCGTAATAAGGGTATCGTCCACTCTGCATTCCCTAACTACCACTTTAGAAAAAATTTACAACGTTTAGATGGTGGTGGGAGATTTGTGCGATTCTGAAAACAACGACCCTCCTCGATATATAGTCCAACCCCCTCACATGAACCCACTTCCCTCCCATAGTCACGTTGTCTTTTACTGGTCTCGTCTTAACTACAACAATTCTCCGTCAAAAATGTTGCATGCATTTATTTATTTCTTTATCCAAAAAAGCCTAAACAAGTAAGCATACTGACAAAATTCCTATAATTAAAACCCTAAACCCCTACTATGCCAACGCATTTCTGTAATATATTAACTGGCAGGGGATCGGATATACCAAAGATCACTTAATATTATCTACGAAAAATAAAATTATTTAACTATGATAGAAAGGCCTCTAATTTCGTTACTTACATTAAAAGTGATGTTTAGCGAAATATATTCTTTAATTATACTAGAAAGTGTGTTTCGTCAAAAATATTGGGCAAAAAAATTTTGATATGGAAGCAAAATAAGTGATATACTTTAACATGATAATTTTTGGTGTTTTTTAAAATTGTGGGAGTACACAAATCGGATCCTCCGATTTGTGTTGAAAAAGTTGAAAAAAATTCAGAGTACACAAATCGGAGGGTCCGATTTGTGTTAAAAAATTGAAAAAACTCAGAGTACACAACTCGGACCATGCGAGTTCTTTGGTCATGAAATTTTGCTTCACAAATCGCATGGTCCGATTTGCAGCTGTTGGAATTTGAAATCTGAAACATGAAATTCGGACCCTCCGTTTTGTTTGTTCTGGGTAATTTTTTTTTTACATTCTGATGGACACAACTCGCAGGGTCCGAGTTCTGCTTCCTCTGATCCCACAACGAGGTGAAGCACCCCTCCTTCCCATACGCGAGTTCAACACTTCCTCTGATTCCATATTCAAATTAAAAACTCAAAATATTCTTTACGGGATTTACCAATTCGTATAGAGCATATTTAATAATTCTTAACTTATTAATCGGACCCACAGTAATTATTAATCTCATTGTGTAATTAAAATTATTTTTAAAAGGATATTACATTCTTTTCGTTTTTTCAAAACGAATACCTGAAAACTACGACGCCATGCCCTACAAAACACCATTCAAAATTAAAGTTCTTCAACCCATTATTATTACTACCACGTGATATTACCTTAACATCAACTGAGATTTTCTCAGCCAGAGATAATATCAGCTACTATCACCTACTATATCTCTTTGTATAGTCACATCAATCGTGGAAGGCTACACTGATGGATGACAGATTCTCATTGATATACTCTTCATCTCATTGGATAAATTATTTGCTCAATGAAACAACATCAACAAATTGAACCTAGTCACATAATTTAGTTAGGGTAACCAAACTAGGATTTGAATTCTTTTTTGAAATTGTTTACTATATATATAAATGACCATAACTAAAATATCTTCGTAGGCATGGTAAAAAATAACACAGTTTCATAAGCTACGAACCTTTGGAATATATATAAATTTAACATATACTAATTAAATGAAATATTGTTGAATACAAGTATTTTTCCTAAACTCGGTAAATGGGACAGGCCTTGCAATGTCTCGGTAATAGCATCAACAAAAAACAAGTATTTTATTTATTTATTTTAATAGTAAAAAAAATTATATTATGCGATTTTTATAATTCAATACACTCATGTAGTCAATGTTTAAAGTCAAAGTTTGTGTTTTTGTGCTTCACAAGATAAATAAATTATAATATCCTAAGAACAAAGATAAAAAAAGGGCAAGAAAATGTTGACAATTTTTGTTAAAATTGATTTTGATAAAATAAATATTATTTGGATAATATTAATTAAAATTACTTATAGATAACTAATTAATTAATTATTAAAAAAATATAATATTAAATTATAATATTAATTTTTTACATATAGTTTAATTTTTTTAGTATTTTGTTATAGTATTTTATTTTAGTATATTATAATTTTCTACTATTATAATAAAAATTAATATTTATTTATGAACTTAAAAATAACATATAAAAATTGATAATTTTTTAAGTATACCTTGTAGTAAAAATTAATATTTATTTACTAACTTAAAAATAATATATATTAACATATTTTGGTACTCCTTTTATGTATTCTTAATATTGTTACTTTTACTATTCTTTTTAAGTATTCTTAATAATTTTATGTTTATTATTAGTTTAGGTTCTAAATTTTTACTAGTTATATTATTATTATTATTATTATTATTATTATTATTATTATTATTATTATTATTATTATTATTATTTATAATCAATATTTTATTTAATTTGGCAATTCTAATAAGAACAATAATATATATATTAAAAAATTAGAATAGCAAATAGTGCACAAAAATTATAATAATTATTTTAATACTTTCAGTATTATTTATTCAAAGAAAGTTATGGAAAAAATCTATAATGACTAGCAACAAACCTAAGGCAGAAGTTATAATTGCTTGCTTCGAGTGATCGGACTTTCGGGATGCAATATTCCTTCCGAATTCATAAAAAAAAATTGCCAACTATATCAAAGAACAACGTTTAAAGCACTTAAACACACTTTTATCCTCTTCAACATGTTTCACAAACACACCCTATATCGATCATTATATTTAATCTTAGTTTATTTTATATAACTATAAAAATGAATTGATAAATTAGTTTCTCAACTTTTATCTTAATTAATTCTTTAACCGCATGTGTTTTCGTAAAACATTATGTTACTCTTAACATTATTAACATGAAAAAGACGTCATTACACACTTAAAAGTAGTGTAGAGATCTAATCAAGATAAAAAAAAAATTACAACGAACTAATTGAAAATTTGGAGATTCAGTAAAGATATTAAACTTAAACATTTTTTTAACAAAATCAAAATATGTAGAATTAATTTACCGAAATTATTAAATATTATTTAAATTATAATTTATTTATCATCATTATTGGTAAATTAACAGCTACTATACCCGCTATTAATTTTTATTATTATTATTATTTTTATTACTATTATTATTCAGTAATTAAAATAGAAGATAAAGAATTATATAGTCAAGGATGTGTGAGGATTATAGCATGAATTATTGTGATACAAAAACAAACAAATAGGTAAGTTACAATCTTATAACAACAACCAACTGAAACATAATAAGTTTGGATATTTAGAATTTGTGCAAATTCAGTCTATCCTATTGTTAAATAAGTTTCATCATCCGCTATTCACGCAACACGGCAAGATATAGAATTACTACACCGAGAAACTAAACTGGCCCTTATACCCCCAATGGCATTACATTAATGCAAAAGAAAGTTGCTAATTTCTGAAAAAAATTACAATGTCTTATAAAATTATTTTAATAACGAAAAACTTAAGATAAGAAAATTTAAAGATATTACCAATCATTGAAATTTCATATCCGAGTTTGACACGAATTTAGAAAAACAGAACTTAAATTGAGGGACTTCAATCTCATTATATAATCCACTTCGAATATCTCCGAGTAGACGTAGAAACCATGGAGGGGATGGAACTTGAACTTGGCCAACAAAGCTCCGTGGATACAAATCCTCAATTAAAAATCTAGAACCTCCCAACGAAACTAATTTTACCCACATTTCATTTGGTTGGTCACGATATGTGAGTAGATCCAACCATCATTCGGTAAAATAGAGTTTGCTGTCTCTTTTTTGGATGCTTACATCGTTAGAACCCAAGTCAGTGAACCCTCCTCGATGAGATATTTTATAGATGTGATGCATTATAAACGATTGCGGCAAGAGACAATCGTAATGGAACATTAGACGAAAAGAATAAGTTAGAGTAAAAACAATCATTAAATAATACATTAAATATTGATTTTATATAATTATAATAAATATATTTTCTAAAATTAAAATAAATATGCATTAGCTATTAAATACTAATTATAAAATTATAATATAATTAAAATAAACATATTTTTTAAAAATAAATTTATTTACAGAAATATAAATTGGCTATTAATAACTGGTGCCATTGTCATATATTTATCATATCATATTATTATTATTATTATTATTAAAAGTATTTTCGATTCATAATTGATAATTAGTTAAATAATGTATTAAACATTGATTTTATATAACTATGATAAAGATATTTTCTTAAATTAGTATAATTATGTATTACTACTAAAATGTTAATTATAAGCTCATTGTAACAAAGATATTTTTATAAAATAAATTTAAAGGAGAAGATAGTATATTCAATTTGGCGAAAAAATAGATTCATTAGAAATTGACAACTCACTTCCATTAACTGGAGAGAAAATTCAGTTTCAATATATTAAAGTAGAATCTTTTCATGCTTCTCACAAAATTATTTTCCAAATTATTCGCATAAATACTCTTGACCAATATTTCAAAACAAATCTATAATTTATCACTTAATAATGAATTATCTAGCTTCTTTATCTGTACTGCATAACATATTTCTCTAAAATATCCTCTTAATACTAATTATTAATTTCAATTTATTGATAATTACATTACAAACACTTATTTTCTTTCAATTTCTCTAACAGTAATAATTTTAAGTATAAACAATATTTATGCAAATGTTTCTATTCTTTTTTTTTTTTTTTTTTGGACAAGGTATCTCATGCTAGTTCATTTTTTATCTCATTCCAAATTCTTTTTTGGCCTTATGTGACCATCATTCCCCAGTCATCACAATTTACAACAAAAAAAAACTATTTCAATGTTAGCTACTTTAAATCAACTACAAAAGCCCTCTTTGTATTTGGGCTATATAAAACGAAAATACCTCATCCAAAAATTGTATTATTAAATAGCCCCACGTCCACAATCATAAACCCAAAAAGCCCAATCATGAATCTAGGTAATAATTAATATGATTACTTTTTAATTATCAGATAAACACCAACTTTAATCTAGCCAAACTGATTGCAAAAACACAAACTTTGTCTCTTGTAAGCACAAACCCCAATGCAAGTGTGGGTTCCTTTTGCTCGACATCTTCTGTCCCTAGTCTTACGTGCACAATCTTCTATTTGACAAGTGGACTTCTATACATGTAAAATATTCTGTCAATCTACACACTAGCAAAAGCCCTCTAATAAAATCTCTCAACAAATTATTCCTTGATTTTTAGAATATTATATCAATTAATTTTTGATAAAATAAAATAATCAATTAGTCTTTAGATTTTTTAAAAAATAGACAAATTAATCCCTAATTTTCATAAAACTTAATATGATTGGTGAGATTAAATTGTCTAAGGTTTTAAAGTTAGAAATTAATTTATCTAATATTCTAAAGAATAAAAAATCAGTAATTTACCCTTTTATTGGGGGGGGGGGGGGGGTGTGTGTGTTTTTTTTCCTGAATAATTACTCCATTGACAATAATATATATATATATATATATATATATATATATATATATATAAAATATTTGACAATAAAAATATTTAAAAAAATAAATTAAGTAATAAAAATTTACGAATTTTAAGAAACATGACTCTAAATAACACTTTGAAGTTATTACACTTTTAGAATCAAGAAAGAGCTATACAATTGTTTATTTACATTTGTGATATATTAAAAAAAAAAAAAAACCAATGCTCTTTAAAAAGAGTACTTGATTACAATTAAAAATCTATGAACTAATATTATTTATCTCTCGAATTTGTACAGAATAATTTTTTAAATATGTAAAAATCAATAGAATTCCTTATGATGATTCTTATTGATTGTGTTATATGGTTCAATTGTCTCAATTATAACTTATAAGCTTCTCAAATCTTATATTGTTTGCAAAATTATATTATTATTATTATTATTATTATTATTATTATTATTATTATTATTATTATTATTATGGGTTATATTATATGATAATATATTTTAGTATTTGATTACCAAAACAAATCTAAATTCTAATCCAATTAGAGCGTGGAATCTAGATTAATAAACAACAAATATTATTTATAAACTAAAATTAGTTATTATATATTTATATATATTATTTAATTTATTTTTAATATATATTATATTAATAACTAATTTTAAAGGATGATTTTAATATACATTTAATATGCTTGTTTATAATTATAAAAACTATAGTGCTTTATCTTTTTTTAGCTTTCATTTGTTGTTTTTTTTTTTCTTTCTTTCTTCGGCACATAAACTCATTGTTATTAGGTGGATTTTTTAGTGTCTACAATTTTTTTTTTAATTTATCTAAAAATAGAGATAGAATAAAGTGAAATTTATCTCTTAAATTTTGAGTTTTATGAATAAATGTTAGGCATTATTATTATAATTAAATGCATGTTTCAAGATATCTTCCTTTTTTATTTTTCTTATGCTAATTATATTCTCTATTTCGTTTATTATTTTTTCTATAGAAATTTAATTTTCAATGATTTTATAAGCAACACTTCATGTATTTAATTTGACAAAAACACTATATGTTTATTGTCAAGTTGACATAAAATTAGAGTTCTTTAAGTTAAAACACTTATTTAATGCTAATTGAATGTGCAAAAGTATTAGAGTCTTAATGATAGTTAAATACTAATCAAATTAACCTATAGATAACATAAAAATGATCCCAAATTTGAAAGATTTTTTTTTATTCAAATATTAATGTTGTTGTTGTTATTGTTATTGTTGTTGTTAAAAGATTAAGTTACAATAGAAGATGTTGTTATTATTTTTAACGACCCAATACGGATTGATGACCAAATTTTTAATTCAATCAACTAAGTCAAACTGAATTTACCAATTTAACTAACAAAATCAAACTGGATCTAATAATTATGCTAAAAATAACTTTTACTAATTTTTTTTTACCTAAGAACTTAATTTCATTAAACAAAAAAATGAGGGTCAATCTTGGTTTTTTGAAAATGTAATTTTTTTTTGCTTTTTGATAAACAGAAAAAAATTATTGCACATTAAGGGGTAAGCTTTAACTTATATTGTTTAAGATTTAAGAGTATAAGATTTGGGTTTAAGTTTAGGGTTATAATTATTATTATTTTTGTGGAGGTTGGTAGTTATATAGCTCGTTTGTCGATAAGTTTCTGCAAGCTTTTCATCGAGATGAATTATACGTCGGTAATAAAAGAATAAGGGAGTGGATATCTGTAAAAAGCACTCCGATGTTCAAGTCAATAAGTGAATAATAGGCTTTCCAATAAAAATAAATTTTTAAAAATATTTTTGTATTTTGCGAATATATCCGATCTGACCCAATCCGCAAATGTACGGATCAGATCGAATCCAAACTTAAAAAATGCGGATATTGGATCCGATGATTTTAGTGTAGATCGGATCGAAATTTTGGCTATATCCGATCTTATCCAATCTGCGTTCATCCCGTTGAATTTTCGAGTAATTTTACCATTAATAGAAAGTAATAACGCATTTGAGCATTGTGATATCTGCTTTAATGATCATTATTGATAACCAATTTATAACATTTTTGGCCGAATTATAACGATTTATAACGATCATATCAATTATAATTTTATAAAGTTTACGTTTTAAAGTGTTAGATTTAGAGTTTATGATGTTTTATTATTTATTTATTTATTTGTTTTTTTTTTTTTTGTGTTTACTTTTAACAACAAGTTAAATTTACATAGCACTACACTATTTTTTTTAAAGTGTATTAACATTTGTCTGTACTGATATACTAATATTTGATGCATTGACTCTAAATTTATTTTATTTATATTGGATATAATAATATACACAAAAAATAAGATACTAAATTAGTGTGTTTATGAATTAAGAAATAATTAAATATTATGTTTGATTAAAAAAAATAATTTATTGCGGATAGAGTTAGATAGAGAACTTTAAGATATAAGTACGATTAGAATTCAAAGATTCTTAACTCGCAAATCTAATAGAATTGAATTTTAAAAATAATTTAAACACGTGGATAGAATTAGGATAGAATCTAAATTCTACTCTATTATTATCCAATACATTGCTAATCGAAAAGTCATTATTTAAGGTTTAATTTAGAATTGTAATTATTGCTAGTTATTTTTAGGAATTTATGGTACTATTAACTAATTATGTAGATATTTATTTATGAAAATCTATTTTATTATATAAAAATTGAATTTCTACACTTAATGATGGAGTTGTCATGGCATGCTTCTGAGAATATTTTTTGATTTATTTCTTTTAATTCTGTAAAGCAAATCAATTATAACTAATTAATAATATCAATTAATTAATTTGATTAGACATTCAAATCTTACAATTAATTATATTAATTAATTAATTTAGTTAATTATATTAATTATTTGATTTGATTTGATTAGAATAAATATCAAATTATTTTAGTAAATAATAAATATGATAACGAAATACATAAATTAATTTAATTAGTTTATTTTTTTCAATGTCATCTATTTATACGAAATCATAATGTGTTTTTTACTCATTCTTTTTCTTTTCTCTCGTTCTTTCTCTCTCTTATGTTTAAGGGTTTTGAATTTATTTAATTTTTACTTCTTTTAATTGTTCTCTTTATTTTATTTTTAATTTTTTTATTTTATTTTTACTCCTCATATATAAATTAATTATAATTCATCACATGCATGTTCTTTTTGAATTTAAGTGACTTTTTTAGGTTAAATTTTACCATTTATGCTCTATATTGTTTAGTGTGTTTGTTTTTAATTTTTTAGTTATCTGTAAATATATTTATAAAAATATAATTTTATTTTGTCCAGTATTTACTACCGCATTTAGTAGATAAATAATAAAATTTTTATTTATTGTTATATTGATTGAGTTTGAAGATTTTATTTCTACTTTTATACATTTGTTTATATTGTATGATTTGTATTTATGTTAGTGACATCACGACAGTTCATACATTTTAATATTCGTGTAAGAAAATATTTTGAATTTTTTTCACTAACTAGAATTAATTTTAAAATAAAAAATTATTTTGTACATTATGTTATTAAATAGTGTAGTTATTCATTTTTTTAATGGCAATTATTATCAAATAAAATGATATAAAAATAGAGAAAAAATATATTCCAATCTAAGAATAATAATTTATTTTTCAATAGAATAAATTATATATTGAATAACAAAAGTTATTATAGTTTCTTTTTACACAAATTAATATACTCAACTACGGTGTTTTGGTAATATTGCCAAAAAATATTAATCAATCTAATAGCTTTTGTAATGACATAAGTTTATAAGTTTAGAAGCTTGAAAATCATGTAATAAAAGATAAAATTTTAACCGATAATAACGTTGATTATATTGTTTGACTTCCTGAATAAATATGATACCAATAAATAAAACTGTCACAGTTAAATTTTAACAAAGGCAAATCTTCATAAGTATTGCTATCATCAATTAGAATTGTTCTACTTTCAAGACAAATACTATTTTCTTTCACTATATTTTCCAACTCAGCAGGTCAAGAACTAATCATCCACGGATTGAAACTCCATTTATTAAGGGTCTGCCGCTAGCTAGGAGTGGAAACAGGCCAGGCCTGTCATGTAGTTGATTGGCCTGAGCCTGGTCTGCAGCCTGCTATAGGCTTTTTTCAAAGTACTAAGTCTGGCCTGGCCTGAAGCCTGTTAAAAGGCCTGCTAATTTTTTTTTTTACAAAAATAAAAATATTATTTAAAAAAAATATTTTTTAATAAATATATTTATATATAAAATGTCATATTTAATATTTATAAGAATTTTTAAATTTTAAAGTATTTAAAATATATAAAATTATTTATAATTAAATATAGTAAATTTAAAATATCTCATTATTTTATTAATAATAAAAAAATTATTTATATATATAATTATATATTAAAAGGCCCAAACAGGCTTGACAGGCCATGCCAGACTAATTAGTGAGCCTGGGCCTGGCCTATTAACATAATAAGGCTTTTATAACAGCCTGAGCCTGTGCCTATTTTATAACAGGCCAGGACAGGCCAGGCCAAACACAGGCCAGGCTTACAGGCCCCTGGCAGGCCGCCTGGCATTTTTCCACCCCTACCGCTAGCCAATGAGTTGTTACATACACAAGGCGGGATTCGAAACTCTAATACTTAATTAGGTAGATGAGTGAGATGATCACTCAATCAATCCAAATCAGTTAAAACAAATACTAATTATTTTTAATATTAAAAATAATTAAACTTTGATTTTAATTATAATTTTGTAAAATATTTATAATAATACTTATTATATATATTTTTTATTTAATCTCTTTTAATAAAAAAATTATATATTTTTATTAATTATCTCGTACAATGTACGGGAATATACACTAGTGTATTTAAAAAAACGTAATCTTTGTTAAAAATATTTTTTTTTGATAAACCTCCATTAGAAATTTATATTACTATAAAATTGTTATTAGGCAAAAAAAAAAATCTTAAACAAAACTCTTAAAACTCTCGAATAAAAAATAAATAAGATTATTAAATTTTTATATATGATCACTCAACTCAAATGTACTTTTAGCCGAGCCCGCCTTTCTACAGCCATGGTCACAAGCTGATTGCTACAAGAGAGAAAATAAAAACACGTGTCTATCGATAAACATTTCAGAGAGAATCTCTGTACCTTACATCTTTACCGTAGTGTGACCCATTTATGCTACTTGATACTTATATCTATTACTTATGGATGCAACTATGCAAGAATGCAGATGAGCTTAGCTATTATTTTTACCTACAGATTTACTAGAATGGCATTTTACTACTAGTATATATTGCATACGTTGTGTTGCAAACGTGAATGTATAACTTGCGTAAATGATTATATACTTGATGTAATGTCGCCTTGTTCCTTTTATTCTTTGTTTTGCTTTTCAAGATTACGCACTCGTTAGGAAAACGTTTTAAAAAGTTTTTAAATTAACCTAACCTCGCTAAAAAGCTTATATGACTATCAAATCAGCTAAATAGACATATACATTAGGAGTTTAGTTCTTTAAGTCATTTGATATTTGGTTGAGTAGAGACTTAACATCCAATTTTCAAAAAATCTAATTTTAATTAAAGAATAAAATCCCATCCCAATTCCTATTAATTTGTTAAAATGATAACTTGCCTTCTAATAATGTAAATAAACATTGGAAACACTTTCATTCCTGGAATACGCATGTTTTGAAATTTTTTCTTAAATACGCATGCTCATATCAAGACTGTCGGCCACGAAATGGAGATGCCTACCATCTCACAACTGGCGCCCGCGAAATGGAGGGGACAGGTGCAGGGTCCAATTCAACTCTGGCGCACACGAAATGGAGGGATAGCCATTTAGTGGCTGCCATCCACGAAATGGGGAAACCTGGGGCGGCGGTCACGAATTGGATGAAAATCACGTGTACCGCCCACGAATTGAGACCAGAATTTGGCTATATAAAGGCTCGTAGATGACCCGAAAGAAGCCATTATCTTCACTCTCCTCTCACTCTCGAAAGTTGCTCTCAATCTCTTCACCCTCTTTCTTTCTTAAAGAATTTCTGGTGTTAAGATTTGTTTGCTATTTCTATGGCTTCGGAGAACGTTTACGTGATTATATACCCAAACGGTGAAATCTCTCATACAGCAGAAGGTATTACATTCGTTTACGATGATCCACTGTGGATAATGATTCCGCCACAGACATCGTTGCAAGAGTTGAAGAATCTGATTCTGATGCATACCGGAATGGTTGGAAAAAAAGAAATCAGGAAGCTGACTTACAGGATGCCGGTTGTAGTGACCAACTCGTTTTCCTATCAAAAAATGCAAATAAAATCCGATCAGCATGTGTCGATGATGTTTTCTTATCATCGCAGCATAGGAAGCATCTATTCGTTGGAGCTTTGTCTGAATCTTCAAGATATTGGTGGAAGCTCATCCAGTTTGAATAATGTGGAGGGTGTGAGAAATCGTGGGGTGGCTGATTTTGTTCCGACTCGGGATACTAGTAGGGCCCCAAGTCCAAGCTTCAACGCGTTCGTTCCGCGGGAACAGAGTGTAGGTATTCGTGGAGTACGCCCCGCCCCTTCTACACATGTTGGGGTCGATATGGTTCTTGATGCTGCTATTGCAGATACGTCTGACGAGGATGACATTGAAGATTTCAGTGATGGTGAGGCAGAAGCCGTTCTGGAGACGCAGCCTCTGCATGGCGATGCTGTTCCGGCAACACGGGTCGAACCGGAAGGTGGTGGTGTATCCTCATCCACACCAGCACACTACCTGTCCCTAAATCTTGGAGCAATGCATTCCAGTAACGCAAAGGACGGACCGAGCAGCTACCCTTTGTCAGGAGAGATGGAGCTCGAGATTGGGTTGAAATTTCCTAATCGGGAAACAGCGACGCTAGCAGTAAAAAACTACAACATCCGTAGGAGTGCAGAATATAAGGTGGTAGAGTCAGACCAAAGTAGGTATGTATGTCGATGCAAGCAGTTCGGGGATCAATGTCGCTGGATGGTACGGGTTGCGAAGACAAGGTCCTCTAGATTTTGGGAAATCCGAAAGTACGAAGGGTCTCACAGTTGCTTGGCAAGTTCAATGTCTCAAGACCACGCTCAACTGGATAGCAATGTCATCTGTCAGCACATATTCCCCATGGTGCATGCTGATGCGACAATATGTGTAAAGGTATTGCAAGGATCGGTAGAGTCAGCGTACGGTTACAAGGTGTCATACAAGAAGGTTTGGCACGCGAAGCAAAAGGCAATCGCAAGGATCTATGGTGACATTCGGGGCCCAGAACGGTAATCTGTAGTATATCCACAACATGAGCAACGTGTGACACCCGGCCATACCCTCAACACTGTAATCTGTTGCTAGGCACATAGCACGATATAACCAACAGAGGACGGCACTACCCCAACTGTAGGTACCTATGGCATCATACTCAGCCAATAAAGGCAGATATCGAACATGGACTATGTTGTTGGCCTTGTCTGGAAGAAGCACGCCTCCCAACAGGTAAAGTATGTAATATCGTGCATACTGCATGAGGCCATTATCATCTAAGTCAAGCGGCATCTGTTGAAGACGAGTTCTGAGCCACTTCAACTTGATGTTGTACTTCGTTGTCCCTACGTGGCCGGCGGGAACCTCACCTAGAAGTTCATGACACCATTCCCAAATATCTCTTTGGTGAAACTTACTCCATGACCTTAACGTACCGCTAACAGGCTGACCATCAACAGGTAGACCTAACTGCATGGCTACATCTTCCAGGGTTATGGTACACTCACCCCAAGGGAGATGAAAAGTATGAGTCTCTGGTCGCCATCGTTCGACAAAGGCACTAATAAGTGGATTGTCGTACTCGAAGCGCTTGATCAGCGAGGCATGATAAAATCCGGTGCGTCTCAGATAAGGCTCAAGCCTCTCCCGCCTAATTTCCATGGTTGGATCCTCAGCCTCTAACATGAAAACATCAACCAGCGTGCCATGAGGAGTAAGAACACGTGTGGGCTACAACATAAGAAGCCAAGAAAGACAACAGTTACGAATACTATATAAAATTTTTAAATATTGAAGAAATTAGTTATAACAATCCCTAACAACATCAATCCGATTAATGACGTAAACTAACCTTATGGAATAAATGTGCCGCTATGTGAAGTTCGTCCAACCGGTTCAAGTTCTCCTCCACGTTCACCCCTCCCCCACTCATATTTAGTTAATTTTTTTTTAAAACTCACCACCACAAACTCACCCCCTATCAGCTTTCATTTACCACTCTCACAACTTTATTTTTCTACCCCTATTCTAATTTCACCGTGCATGAAGGCTCTCCCCACCCCCCTTTTATAACATTCTTGGCTCCATTTGCAATACACCCCCTGCCACCCAACACGCCAATGCATGTGAGCTTCCTGCTGCTGCCGCTTTGACCACCCAACTCGTGCCCACCAGAAACAAAGATCCCAATTCGTGGTCGCCGCCAACTAAATGGCCCATTTCGTGGACGGTGAGCTAGAGATGCTCCATTTCGTGTGCGCCGTCCAAAAAGTGCCTCATCTCCTTGGTGGCAGCCACGAATTCGCAGACCCTGCACCTGTCCCCTCCATTTCGCGGGCACCGGTTGTGAGATGGTAGGCATCTCCATTTCGTGGCCGAAGGTCTTGATATGAGCATGCGTATTTAAGAAAAAATTTCAAAGCATGCATATTTCAGGAATTAAAGTGTTTCCAATGTTTATTTATATAAAAAAGCCATAATTTATTATGTCTTTATTATCTTTTAACAGAACAATTTCGCATAATCCATTAGTTATTTATGTGTCAAATAATAATTTAATAGAGACAGATTATCTTCTATTGCCAGCAAAATAAATGTATTTTGAAATAGATAAATTCCTATCTATTTATTTGGCCAAATTATTTGTTTTATGCTTGTGGTCAATTTTGATTAATTTTATTTTTGGTCACATGAGTTTAAATAATTATTGATTACATTTTTCATGTTTTATTCTATTAATTACAAATACATTTTATGTGCATGTGACTTTTGAAAATAAAATTTTAGTGGAGGGTTCTGTTGCGAATAATAATAGTAATGACAATGATGAGGTCCAAAATAAACAAGAGGATAAGCCTAATGAAGTTATTATAGCAGAATAATCCAAGTAACAAAAAGGTGAGGAAACTATCCATATAAATGAAAAATTACGAGAATAAAGTTCTGAAAATCGGATCAGATTGGTCGGTTCGATTGGTTAAGTAAGAATCGATCTTCTGTGTGGTCCGATTGATACCCAAAATTATTTTGCAAAAAATCGGTTAAAAAATTGGTACAATCGATGATTAACCGTTGAACTGAATGAGTCGGCCCGATTTCTTGAAGGTCTGATTTGCTACTTCCTCTTAAAATAATGGCGTTTTAAGGGGAATAAAAGAAAAATTAAAACAACAGCTGCAGAACCCATTTCCCTCCCCCTTCATTCTCTCACAAGTCACAAGTCTCCCCCCAAATTTCAGCGAGAAAAATCCCTATCAGAGCAAATAACCCATTTCTCCTCGCTGTGGAATTTCTATTCGGACACATCATCATTGCTCGCGTCGCCCACCTCACCGTCGCTCGCATCGCTCATCTTGTCGGCTCGCCTCTTTGGTCTTCGGCCTCTGCTCACCTCGTCGTTGCTCACCTCTAGGGTAAGAACTCCTCGGCTGCTCCCTCACCCGCGTCCCTCTTCTTGCTACTGCACGGCTCATCTACTTTGTCTCTGTCATTGGCTTGCTGCCAAAATCGCCTTTCTGCTCGCCTCTCCATTTCTCCGTCGCGAGTGATGAGGAACTGAGAATGGTGATTTGAGAACTCGGAATGGTGATTTGGAATTTGGATTTAATTGATTGTGCCATTGTTATAAGAAACTGAGAATGATGATAACTCCACAATTTTCTCAGTCTCAATAATAATACATTACTTTTTCTGTTCTTGTTTCTAGGGCCTTGCTTATATTGCAAAAAAATATATCATTTATATTGCAGATACTGAAAACCATGCTTTGAGGTATGTGATAGATTCAAAATAGTAATAGTCTGATGGTAATCTTCATGATCTATGTTACAACAATTGTTGGTGTTAAAATGGTGAATTTAGTCATAGAACTATATGTCATATATTAATAATATACACATGGTTTTATTTTCAAAAGATTCCTGAACTTTAGTAACCCCAAAAAAATTACAATTTTGTTGAATGCTTAATTAGAAGTCTTTGTTAAAATTTGTTATGATTTTGCTTTTTTGCATTTTTGTAAAAGTTGGTGTTTTTCATTGTTAATTATTTAATTATTAGAAATTATTGTTAAATTTTTTATTCTAAATTTTTGTTGCTAATGTGATGAATATTGTTGCTGATTACTTAATTATAACTTATAAGTTATTTAAAAATTTTTATTTTGTGAATATTTAAAGATAAAATATGTATAAGTTATATATGAAATTACAAAATTTTGAATTTTATTAGTTGAGAAATAATTGAATTTGAATATTTGAAATTGTATACTGAATTTTTAATAATTTTATTGTATATTTAATTAAATCGGTTAAACCACAGTTCGACTACGGTTGAACTATTGAACCATTGAATCAGTCATTTAACCGGTTTAATGGCCAGTTTGGTTCTTGTAACCTTGAAGAGAAGTAAATAGGAGTGTGTCCTTGGGAATTATAGTGTAAGAAAAGGGGATAGGCATTATGTTGCTATTTGATAGTGTGGACCTCCCTTGAGCTTAGGGTGGTATTGGTATACTGTTTCATTAATTCTTGCTTTATATATCAATTGAGTACTTCATTTGTCAATAGAGTACATTTATATTACTTTGCCATATTGCTACTGTGATTGATGTGAATTGCCATTAATGTTTGTAGTGCCTATTAATTAGTGCTTTCATTGAGAGCAAGCGTTGCCATGGCCGACGGAGGAACTCACCTTATCCAACAAACAGGAGGTAACCACTCTTAGCTGCGGGTGGGTGGAGGCAAATGAGAGGATCACCGATACGAAAATTCAACTCACAAACATGGACTCCTTACTGAGATCTATCAAGAAATTGCTACGTGAAAACTTGAAGCTAAAAATGAAGGTCGCTGATTATGGCTCCACTGGTGATGATGTCGCAGATCACGGTTCCAGTGCGGGATTAGTAAGCATGGGAACTGAGTAGCCATGGCCTCGACTAAGGGTGAAAGTCGCTGATCTTTCCTATTCGACGGTGAAGGAGTGGAAGATTGGGTCTTCCGCGCTTGTCAATACTTGGAAACGTTCGAGATACCCGTAGAACAGAGAATTCGGGTGTTATCATTTTATTTAGTAGGAGCGGCATATGCATGATATCGATGGGGCATTAACAACAATATCATCTACACCTGGGACACATTTCTGGAAGCGCTAGTAGTTAGATTTGGGAAGAATATCTTCTATGACCGTTGCACCACCATTAAAGAATTGAAGCAGAGTGGATCAGAAGAGGAGTACCAAAACCAATTTGAAGAGTTGACCAACAAGGTCAATGGGTTGAACGAAGAGTGGATCATCTCCCTCTTTGTTGTTAGGCTTCAAGACCAGCTCAAATGTGAATTGCTCCTAGCCCAACCCACATCTTATGTCCAGGCTGTTTCCATCGCTAAACTCCATGAGCAGAAGAATGCAACAATGTTGGGCTTATCTTAGAATGGTAGCAATAAGGCCCTGATAAATCCATATTTTATGATTCATCTTGTGCTCAATTAAGTATTTTTATCAATTCTTCACCCATTTATTCATGTAAATTACATGGTTTTACAATTTCTTCCTTATTTTATGATATATGTGAAAACATGTTTCCTATGCTTTAAAAATATTTAATTTAATTATTCTTTATTACCATTCGATGTCATGATTTGTGTGTTAAGTATTTTCAGGCTTCATAGGGCAAGAATGGTTTAAAGGACAGAAAGGAAACCTACAAAAATGGAAGAAAAGCACAAAAATAGAGTTTTGAAGAAAAGGGCAGCGACGCGCACGCGTGGACGACGCGGACGCGTGCCTAGCGCGAAATAGCAGCGACGCGTACGCGTGGACGACGCGGACGCGTGCCTAGAACAGAACATAAATGACGCGAACGCGTGACTGACGCGTATGCGTGACAAAGAAAAATCCAAACCACGCGAACACGTGACCCACGCGCACGCGTGACGGACGCCACGTGCAGAAAATTGCAAAAGTCGCCCCTAGTGATTTCTGGGCCCTTTTTTAGCCCAAATCCAAGCCAGAAACACAGAATATAAGCCAGAGAATGGGAGAATCAAAAAGAGGGAGAGAAACAACTTTCAAATACACAATTTTAGGTTCTTAGATGTAGCTTTTAGAGAGAGAGGCTCTCTCCTCTCTCTTAGGATTTAGGATTTCTATTAGGATTAGGATTTAGGATTTCTATTATGGGCTACTTCTCTTCAATCACAGGTTCAATGTTCCTTTAATTTATTTTCTACTTTTATTTATTCTATTACTTTAATTGTTATTTATCTTTCCAAATTGGCTTATGAACCTTCTCATGTTAGATTTGAATATTCTATTTAATATAATTCGAGGTATTTTAGCTTTATGATTGTTTTATTCTATTTATGATGCTTTCAATTTAATTTAGATTTTTCTCCCTTTGGCTTTGGTTAAGTAATTGGTAACACTTGAGTTGTCAAACTCAGCAGTTGATTGAGATTTGGGAATTGCTGATTAATTTGGATCGCTCTAAAGCTAGTCTTTCCACGGGAGTTGACTAGGACTTGAGGGTCAAATTAATTAGTCCACTTGACTTTTCTTTATTTAGTAAGGGTTAACTAAGTGGGAGCAAAATCCAATTCTCATCACACTTGATAAGGATAACTAGGATAGGATTTTTAGTTCTCATACCTTGCCAAGAGATTCTCTTAATTATTAATTTATTTTTCTTGTCCTTTAAATTACTTATTCCTTATTTCAAAAACTCAAAAATACACTTTTTTCCATAACTAATAATAAATCATACTTCCCTGCAATTCCTTGAGAAGACGACCCGAGGTTTAAATACTTCGGTTATCAAATTTTATTGGGTTTTGTTACTTGTGATAACCAAACTTTTGTACGAAAGGATTCTCTGTTAGTTCAGAAACTATACTTGCAACGCGATTATATTTTTCATAAAATTTCTTTACCGGCAGAAAACCCGTTCATCAAAATGGCGCCGTTGTCGGAAAATTGCAATTGTGTGCCTTATTATTGGTTATTGTAAATATTTTATTTTGCTTGTTTATTTATTTTTATTTTTGTTTTTAATTTTTATTAGCTACTATGAGTTCTCACCCCCGTCGTTTTGAGTTTGGTTCTAATATTGTTGAAAGGAATGGGAGCTATAACAGAAACATGCATCAAGGTCAAAACAATCAAAGATGGAAGGAGCCACGAGGATCTGATCAATCCTTTCAGCAACAACACCTTCCAAGATACCATGGACAACGACCATTCTACAATGCATGCCAAGACAATAGATACGGTGGACCTTATCGTGACAACCAACCCCCACCAGTATGCCATGGTCAAGAGCCATTCCGAGGTGCGTACCAAGATGATAGATATGGTGGACCCCCTTGTAGTTACCAACAAGCCCCATCATACGCCTATAACCCACCTCCTTAACATAGCTATGAACCACCACACTCACAAGCCACCTACCAACACTCACCTCCATATGCCCCTAACCCTTACCTACCCCAATTCTAATCCAATTACTCCCAAGAATCACCACTTCCATATGCACCATGTCCATATCCATCAACCTGAGAATCACAGGAACGTCTCAAAGAAACAGTGGATAAATTTTATGCAACCCTTCACCAATTGGATCAAGCGATAAATCGATTAGCTTCCCGACGTTCGGACACTCAAGGAACCCCCATGGCTTCATGTGGGCAATCTAATGAAGAACGTAGCATGAAGGAAATACTAGAAACTCCAGTGGACAGTATGGAGCATGAATTTGTACTGGAAAAAGTAGAGGAAGCCGTAATTGTCGAAGAAGAAGAATTGGTTGAAGACTTAGGAGACGCTGAACCTCCATGGGAACTAAGAATTGTGAAAAATTCCGCCAAGCAGTTTGCAATCGATGCTGAGGATAGTGCACAACCCCCGAAGCATGTATCTTATGAAGAAATGAACGGAACAGATCAAGAAGTAAGTTTTCTTGGTACTGATAACTATGAATCAAGTTCTCCTAGTAATGAACTTGCATCCGCAAGTGAATTCTCTGAGATTGAAGAATCTTCCCCAAGTGAATACGAAGATGATGCGGAGGTAGACTTTCTCAACCTCCAATTTATGACTTGAGTGATGAGGAAGATATCGAAGACTTTGATCCAGACGTGGTTGCAGTTGAAGAAGTTTACAAAGAAGTGGAGGAATTCACAAAAGAATACAAGGGAGTAGAGCTTGCAAAACCACTGGAAACACCTATCCCAATGCCATTACCACCCAATACAAACTTCAAGTGGGTAAAATCCTTAGCCTTTATCTTTACTTTTCCACTTGAATATGGTTTACTTGAAACAGATGGCCAGCTTAGAGCTCTTTGCGGCTTTAAGAGTAAGAAGGAAATGGCTCACACTCAGAGCTGGCATGCAAGATTCAATAAAGCTCCACGCTTCAATTTGAGGTACAAGGATTGGTTTCGAGTTCGATTGAATGGGTCTCGGAGGACATTCGATCATCTTAGTAAGAATTCAAACTCCGTCCTACCCGACTGGAAAAATGTAGATCAAGACAAAGATGGGTACAGAAGCAAGGTTTGTGACCCTGGAATTTATCCTGACAATCAATACCCCTAGAGCCTAAAAACCTGCTTTTAATTGCTCAAAGGCTTTACTTGCCTTGTTTGGGACCCCGGAGGATATTGGAATTGCAAACGTTGGTGGAGATTTTTAGATGAGTTTAAGCATAAGCCACCATGACAAGGAGCTCAACGAATGTCCAACTTAAGGACTTTAACTAAAAATGCTAGGTGGGAGACAACCTACCATGGTATGGTCGTTCCTTTTTCAATTTTAATTTTATTTCGTTTTGTTTGTTTTTAAGTTTTATTTTATTCTATTTTATTGAACCTGGAATTATTCATAACATCCATATCAGCACTGTATCTGGCATATTGCATAAAAAAAACGGCCCACACGTGCGCATGGGCCACGTGTGGGCGTCAATTCTAAATCGACGTAACAATCCAATGCCCAGAAAGTTGGGCTGGAATCGTGCGGCTAGTATGTGTTAGGCATAATATGGGCCACGCGGTCACGTCAGTGACGCGAACGCATCACTTTCACTTCACACACACCACGCGAAAGTGTGGGCGACGCATACGCGTCGCATGAATATTATTGCCCCCTAAATGGAAACAGAGAGTTGCGCCAAAACGACGCTACAATTCTGAGCGACGCGTATGCGTGCTTCACACGTATGCGTCACTTTCATTTTCCCTCAATCACGCGATCGCGTGCTCCACGCGTTCGCGTGGATTTAAATACACTAACCCCCTTCGACGCGGAACCCTAACCATTTCGCGTCCCCAAACCCCCAACCTCTCAGCGCCCCTCTTCTCCCTCCTTTGCAACCACCACCGCCACCAACCCACCCAGCACCGCCTCGCCGCACGCTCACCACCGCGCCGCACCGAACCCCCCTCCTCCCTTCTCCTCTTCTCCCATTCTTCTTCCACACATCTCCCTTTACTGCCCATCCGCCCCATCACCGCCCTTGTTGTTGCGCTGCCTCGCCGAGCTGCCACCACCGTCGCCGCACCCCCACCGGACACCACGCTCCCAACCCTCCCCTCCTCGCCCCTTCTTCTCCTTCCCTCCCCCATTACCCCCTTTCAACCCCAAACACCAAACCGCCACCCTGCCTCCACCGAACCGCCGCCGTGACCGCCTCCCAGCACCGCCGCATCACCACCACTACCATCTCTCTGACTCCAAATTCTATACCTCCGCCCACCAGGTTACACCGAACACCGATTCCTGTCCCAAGTTAGTTAGTCAGTTGCATATTTTTCAAATTCTGTTCAAATTAGGATAGTTAGAGATGCATGTTCATAGTGGATTTTAGGTGGTTAGGTAGCTAGGATGTGGTTAGTGGATTTAGGCCTGATAACTGCGCCGTTCTTGTTACTTGTTTTATCTGTTTCGCAATTTCGAACTTGCTGTGATGGTAATGCTGTTCATATGCTATTCTTTACCATTCTTTAATGCAAATTGAGTTTGTTTATTCTGAATTCTTGTGAATTACTATTTGTTACTCTTTTCTGCACTACCTTATTATTATATGAAATATTTCTGCTACTGTCTATTACCCGGAATTGTCCAATTTTTAGCCGAAATGCTGCCCAATTTTATTTCAGCAAATTGTTTCACTCAACTCCCATTCATAAATTAGTTTTGGAAATTTCAAGTTTTGCACTAATTGGTTTCAACCAAGCCAATTCATGAATGCATAGGATGTCTGACCCTAAAAGCAAAGGAAAGGGCAAGGCAACCACAGGCAAAAGGAAAAGAGGAGAATCCTCTACCTCTATATTGGATATCCTCCATAATGATTCCTGGCGGGAGAAGAATTTTACCTCACAGGAAAAGGCTGATTAATTGATGCCTGCCACTGACCCAGTAAAATTTGCCAACAAATACTGTGAGCTGAAATACTCGGTCTTTGCAACTTCCAGGAACCTATACCTGGAAAAGACCCTAAAAATTCCAGAAGAACTCAAACAATACACCTCAGAACAAATTAAACAGAGAGGCTGGTTCTTCTTGGAGAGGAACTTGACTGAAGTCAACTCATCCTGGGTCAGAGAATTCTACTGCAACTACATCAAAACGTCCCTGGATGCAGTGCAACTCAGAGGAAAGCAGATTTTGGTTACTGAGGAAGCAATAGAAGAAATCCTCAACCTCCAGCCTAAATCAGATCAACCAAATGGTTACCAAAAGGCTGAAGAGGATATGAGATTCATGAGATTTGACTGGGACGCAGTAAAGCGGACAATAGCTCTTGATCCTACTGTCCCATGGGTCATGAGCAAGTCCACAGTGGCCCCAAAGGGAATTAAGCTTATCTATCTGAATGATGAGGCTCGGCTTTAGCAGCAGATTCTAAGTAACTACGTGATGTCGAGCACTCATGAGATAGAGGTGCTAGCAGCCATGATTACCCTCATTTGGTGTGTGATGGAGGGCAAGGACCTATATCTTCCCCGCCTCATCCGGTATTACATGGCAGGGTCCATATTAGAGGCACTCTGCCCTTTCCCTACTTGATTACTCAGCTAGGCCGCCGAGCTGAGGTGCCATGGGAGATTGCTGATGAAAAGCCAACCGCCGCAGACTGCAAGAAGATTATCCCTCACAGCAGTAAGTTCCAGACTTTGGGCTACTGACCTCCATTTTTCACTGCCTCCGCTAAGGCAGCCACATCTTCTGCTGTCCCTTCAGCACCTACTGCCCCAGCCGCCACCACTGCACCCTCACCTGCTTCCGAGCCCATTTATCACCTCGTGCACCAACTCTTCGCACGCCTGGATTGTATGGAGTGTCGCAACAAGCGACGCTATGAGCACTTAAAGTTGATGATCCGATCCGACAGTGACATCCCCTCCGAGCCTGACATACCATCGGAGCCATCTGATGCGGAGGCAAACGATCATGAGGAGGAGGCACGTGCAAAGGCTGAGTAGGCAGGAGCTGAGCAGGCTACACCACGTCATGAGAAGCCCCATCAAATACAGCCAGCAGATCCAGAGGTCCCTCTACAGACAGAGCCTCCGCTTCAGCAGGCAGATCCTCCGACACTCATAGAGACTGCAGACCCTCAGGCCACCACCGAGACACCAGCAGCACATCTTTCCGGAGATGACATTTCTTCACACCCAACTTGATTGAGCATCGAGGACGATGCTATTATTTAAGTGTGGGGAGGTCGCCATCTCCGGCGAACTTTATTTTTGGTGAACCACCTTCGAACTCTTTTTATCCTATTTTGTTTATTTTCTGTATTTTTATTTTATTTTATCTTATTTATCTTTCAGCACTCGCTCATTTTCCTTTTACTGTATTACTGTCTACTTTATTATATTTTACACTTTGGTTTGTATATATCTTAGATATTTAGTTTAGTTTTCACCCTTAGCTTATTAAGTTGTGATATAGAAAATATGGATTAATTAGCTTAAGTTTACCCTTTTAGCATATGATAATTTGGTTTAATTGAAAATAAAAGAGTAAATTAGAAACTTTAGAATAACAGAATCACAACAATCCACACACCTTATATATATATAGCAATACATGTTGGTAAATTAACAACATTTTTCAAGGAAATACTTATTTTTATAAAAGCCATTCTAAGATTCACATTGAGTTGAATGGAAACTCTTGATTTCTACTTGCATGACATACATAACTGATATATGATTTTTGATCCAAAGAACACACAACCCGTGAGTTTTTGAGCTTAATTGTGTGGTTATATTTAACCATAAATTTCATTCCTGTGTGTTTCGCACTTCTTTTCTATGCTTGCAATCTTTACTTTGTTTCAATCTATATGTCTAATATAGAATGTATTTACATGCTTACATGTGATTGAGGCCATTATTTGTCTTTGCTCACTTATCCCAAATAAGCCTACCCTTTTATGTCACCCTTGTTAGCCCCCTTGAGCCTTTTAATCCTCTTTTGTTCTATAATTACATCACTAGCCTTAAGCAGAAAAATAAAATTAAAAATCCTAAATTGAATCTTTGGTTAGCTTAAGATAGAGATTGTGTATCCATTAAGTGTGGAAAAACGTGGGAACATGGGTTGATAGGGAAGGATTAAATTAATAAAATAATCAGAAATTTGGGAGCATGCTCATGTGAAACCGAAATAATTAAAAGTACCATGTGCATTAAAAAAACCCTTTTAAATTAAATAAATGAATAAGGGGATAAAATCACCCAAATAATAAGTTTAGTAAAGGAATCAATGCACATGGAGGTAAAATCAAAATAAACTTGGTGCATGAGTATGTGACACAAAAGTGGAAAAATTATGGGAAGACTAGGATAATCTTTAAATTATATAGAGTATGTATATGTTAGGTGAGATCTTAAACTAATCAAGGATTCAATTTATAGCTCACTTAGCCTCATATATATCCTCACCTTTACCTTGGCCCCATTACAACCTTGAAAAAGACCTCATGATGTTTGTATACATACATTATATATTTGTTGATTGGTTAGATAAAGAACAAAGTTTTAGAAAGCATGAATAGAAAAGAATAGAGTGATCAACCCCAAACACTGAGCGACTAGAGAGTAAACACAAATCCAGTAAGGATTCAGTAGCTCATTAAAGAATTGAAGCAGAGTGGATCAGAGGAGGAGTACCAAAACCAATTTGAAGAGTTGACCAACAAGGTCAATGGGTTGAACGAAGAGTGGATCATCTCCCTCTTTGTTGTTAGGCTTCAAGACCAGCTCAAATGTGAATTGCTCCTAGCCCAACCCACATCTTATATCCAGGCTGTTTCCATCGCTAAACTCCATGAGCAGAAGAATGCAACAATGTTGGGCTTATCTTAGAATGGTAGCAATAAGGCCCTGATAAACCCCATATTTTATGATTCATCTTGTGCTCAATTAAGTGTTTTTATCAATTCTTCATCCACTTATTCATGTAAATTGTATGGTTTTACAATTCCTTCCTTATTTTATGATATATGTGAAAACATGTTTCCTATACTTTAAAAATATTTAATTTAATTATCCTTTATTGCCATTCGATGTCGTGATTTGTGTGTTAAGTATTTTTAGGCTTCATAGGGCAAGAATGGCTTAAAGGACAGAAAAGAAACATACAAAAATGGAAGAAAAGCACAAAAATGGAGTTTTGAAGAAAAGGGCAGCGACGCGCATGCGTGGACGACGCGGACGCGTGTCTAGCGCGAAATAGCAGCGACGCGTACGTGTGGACGACGCGGACGCGTGCCTAGAACAGAACACAAATGACGCGAACGCGTGACTGATGCGTATGCGTGACAAAGAAAACTCCAAACCACGCGAACGCGTGACCCACGCGCACGCGTGACGGACGCCACGTGCAGAAAATTGCAGAAGTCGCCCCCAGTGATTTCTGGGCCCTTTTTCGGCCCAAATCCAAGCCAGAAACACAGAATATAAGCCAGAGAATGGGGGAATAAAAAAGAGGGAGAGAAAACTTTCAAATACATAATTTTAGGTTCTTAGATGTAGCTTTTAGAGAGAGAGGCTCTCTCCTCTCTCTTAGGATTTAGGATTTCTATTAGGATTAGGATTTAGGATTTCTATTATGATTAGGCTACTTCTCTTCAATCACAGGTTCAATGTTCCTTTAATTTATTTTCTACTTTTATTTATTCTATTACTTTAATTGTTATTTATCTTTCCAAATTGGCTTATGAACCTTCTCATGTTAGATTTGAATATTCTATTTAATATAATTCGAGGTATTTCGGATTTATGATTATTTTATTCTATTTATGATGCTTTTAATTTAATTTAGATTTTTCTCCTTTTGGCTTTGGTTAAGTAATTGGTAACACTTGAGTTGTCAAACTCAGCAGTTGATTGAGATTTGGGAATTGCTGATTAATTTGGATCGCTCTAAAGCTAGTCTTTCTACGGGAGTTGACTAAGACTTGAGGGTCAAATTAATTAGTCCACTTGACTTTCCTTTATTTAGTAAGGGTTAACTAAGTGGGAGCAAAATCCAATTCTCATCACACCTGATAAGGATAACTAGGATAGGATTTCCAGTTCTTATACCTTGCCAAGAGATTCTCCTAATTATTAATTTATTTTTCTTGTCCTTTAAATTACTTATTCCTTATTTCAAAAACCCAAAAATACACTTTTTTCCATAACCAATAATAAATCATACTTCCCTGCAATTCCTTGAGAAGACGACCCGAGGTTTAAATACTTCGGTTATCAAATTTTATTGGGTTTTGTTACTTGTGACAACCAAAATTTTGTACGAAAGGATTCTCTGTTAGTTAGAAACTATACTTGCAACGCGATTATATTTTTCATAAAATTTCTTTACCGACAGAAAACCCGTTCGTCAGGCCCCAGCCCAGAACCCGCCCTGGTTTGTTCCCAACAGAATCCTGAACCCAATCGGCCCTAGCCCCAAGAGTTCTCACCCAGTTACTACCCCTGTCATGAGCTCCATAGTATCTGTTAACACACCCTCTTCTTTCCCAACACCAAAAACAACCCCACTGGCATTTAAGAAACTGACCAACATTGATATTCGAGCACGAAAGGAGAAGGTCTTGTGTTATTATTGTGATGAACGTTATAGCCAGGGGCATCGCTATAAGGCTTCTTATAAGCTCCTTGTAGGTGAAGAGGAACTCCAAGAGCTCTTACATGGCACTGCTGGAACACCTGAAGAGGAGAATGACTCTGATTTGGAGGATGTGGGTCACGAAGAGGAGGAAAAACCTCCAGGAATCAGTCTTAACGCCCTTGCCAGGGAGTTCCACCCTGAGACATTGCGTGTGAAAGGGTCACACGCCAATCGCCCCCTGCTGATTTTTATTAATGGCGGCAGCACCCACAACTTTATCAAAGGGTCAATTTCCAGGAAGCTCAATTTGCCTATCACCAACACATCGACACTTCAGGTAATGGTGGGCAATGGTGATTCCATAAATTATGCTACTAAATGCGAAGATTTTTCACTATTGGTACAAGGGTATAACTTCTTTGTGGACACTTATGTACTGGACCTCAAAGGCGCAGATGTGGTCCTAGGAGTGCATTGGATGATGTGGCTAAGTACTATCCACATTAATTATATAGAATTGTTCATGAAGTTCAAGGTACTAGGGAGATGGGTCACATTTAAAGATGAACACTTATTACAAGAGGCAAAATTGAATTTCAGAGGATTGAAGAAACTCCATAGCAATCAGCATATTTCTTCTTTGTTTCAATTGGAGGTCAGGGGTTTATCACCAACATCAATTCCACCAGTGATTGGTAAAGATGTTCAAGGGATTCTAGAGAAATTTTTTGAGGTGTTTGAAGATTCCACACAACTCCCACCACAACGAGCTATTGATCATCCAATCCATCTTTTCCCAGGTGCAACCCCGGTGAACATTAGACCTTAAAAATATCCACATTTTCAAAAGGAAGAACTGGAGCGGCTATTGATTGAGATGTTAGAAACCGGTGTGATACGTGACAGTCAGAGTGCTTTTTCAAGCCTGGTTCTGCTTGTGAAGAAGAATGATGGGGTTGGCATTTCTACGTTAATTACAGAGCCCTGAATGCAATCATTGTGAAGGATAAATTTCCAATTCCAACCATAGATGAGATACTTGATGAGTTACATGGGGCCTAATTATTTCTCAAGATTGACCTGAGGAGCGGCTATCATCAGATTAGAATGCGGGAGAAGGACATAGACAAGACGACATTCATGAGTCATATGGGCCACTAAGATTTTGTGGTCATGCCATTTGGCCTCACTAATATGCAATCCATGTCCCAAGAAACCATGAACCGAGTTTTCCAACACTACCTGAGACTGTTTATAGCTATTTTTTTATGATATACTGGTGTATAGCCAGACCCGTGAAAAGTACTTGAGGCATTTGGCTCAAACTTTACAAGTTTTGTGGGAGAAACATTTCATTGCCAAACAAACAAAATGTGCATTCTTACAACAATAGATTGAGTACTTGGGACATGTAATTTATAGGGAAGGAGTGAAGGAAGATCCTACAAAGATTGATGCAATCTTAGCTTGGCTTGTTCCTATCATAGTGAAGCAATTAAGGGGCTTCTCTCAGGTTGACTAGATACTACAAAAAATTCGTTGCCAATTATGCTCAATTTGTCTTCCCTTTGACTGAGTTATTGAAGAAGAACGCCTTCTAATGGACCATATCCATTGATCAGGCTTTTCACCATTTGAAGCAACTGATGGTTAACACCCCTATTCTGGCACTCCCTAGCTTCTCCCAAACCTTCATGGTAGAAACTATTGCTTCTAGCATTGGTGTTGGGACGATTCTGTCTTAAGGTGGTCATCACATTGCCTACTTCAGCAAGAAATTAGGGGTGCATTTAGCACAAGCATCCGCTTATGTGTAGGAACTCTATGCCGTCACTTAAGCAATTACAAAATGGCAGCACAATTTGCTAGGTAAGAGGTTCCTCATTAAGACTGACCGTCAAGTGTTAAGGGAGCTCGTGAGTCAAGTCATCCTCACCTCCGAGCAACACCATTATCTCTCAAAGTTACTAGGGTATGACTTTGAGATTGAATATCGTCCTGGCACGTTCAACAAGGCAGCCGATGCCCTATCCCGCCAAGAAGAGGAAGCCAATTGTCCACGATTCCAAGCATTCACAGCGGCGCAATCTTAACTCATTTCTGAATTATTGAGAGCCAATAGTGAGATGGAGGAGATGTTGCAACTTCAAGAATGCTTGAGGAATGGCGACTTGCCTTCCGATTATGTGTTTAAGGATGGTTTATTGCTGTATAAAGGGTGAATTTGGGTGCCAAATTTTGCTGATTTGCATACTACTCTCTTAACCCCGTTTTATTTTGTGCTAACAGTGGGCGTTTTGAAAACTTACAAGGGGCTGAGTGAACTGTTCTTTTGGCCTGAGATGCGCCAAGATGTTGTTTGCTTCATCGATCGTTGTGTTGAATGTCAATGCACGAAGTATATCGCTACCAAACCACAAGGTCTTCTTCAACCCCTTCCTATTCCGGCAAAACCATGGGATGACATCAGTTTGGATTTCATCACTAAGCTTCAAAACTTTAATGGCTTTACTACTATACTTGTTGTCGTGGATAGATTCAGCAAGACTGCCCGGGTTCCTCCGTTAAAGACAGGTTTCTCAGCCAAACTAGTTGCTCAGAAGTTCATTAATTCAGTGGTAAGATATCATGGGTTTCCTACCATTATTGTTTCCGATAGAGACTCTTTCTTCTTAAGTCGCTTCTGGAGGGAATTGTTTGTGAATTGTGGTACTAAGCTACTCTATAGTACAGCGTACCATCCGCAGACCGATGGTCAGATGGAGGTTGTAAACCGAACGCTGGAATAATACCTGCGTGTGTTCACCCATGCCCACCCTGTAAAATGGTCAGTTTATCTCAATTGGGCTAAGTTTTGTTATAACAACTTGTTCCACACCACAATTGAGATGTCTCCACATGAAGCATTATATGGGTTTCCAACCCGAACCATTCCGGGGTATGTGCATCACTCATCTTCAGTTCATGATGTAAATGACTTGCTGCGAGTGCGGGAGTCTCTTGATATGGAACTGAAGTTTCGCCTCCAACAATCACAGAACCAAATGAAATTCCTGGCTTATAGTCATCGTCGAGAGAAATTATTCAATATTGGTGACTGGGTTCTGTTGAAGTTGCAGCCATATAGGCAAAGCTCAATGGTAGCTTGGGGTAACTTAAAGCTTGCTAAGCGGTTTTATGGGCCGTTTAAGGTGCTGTAGCGAGTAGGGGATGTTGCGTACAAGTTGGAACTTCCAACTGGCAGTGCTATACATTCAATTTTCCATGTCTCATTGCTAAAGGAATTTAAGGGGGACCCGACTATGATTGGGATTGCCACAGACCTTTCCCTCTCTCTACCTTTTAAACCACTTCTGGCTGCGATCATTGATAGTAGCATGTGCTACTTGACGATGGTTCTCAAACTGTCCAAGTATTATTAGAGTGGCCAGGTGTACCAAGAGAAGAAGTAACTTGGGTCAATTGGTCTGAGTTGGTGAAGATGTATCCCACTGAGGACCTTAAGGACAAGATCATTGTCATGGGGGAGAGTAATTGATACGAATAATAATAATAATAATAATGCCAATGCTGAGGCCCAAAAGAAACAAGAGGATGGGCCTAATGAAGTCATTATGTAGCATAACCTAAGTAACAAAAGGGTGAGGAAACCACCTATATGGATGAAAGACTACGAGAAGTTAATAAGACTGTGTCATAGGGAATTATTAGCTTGTGTTGAGGTTAGAGTTAGTTACAACAGATTGGAAAATGGGTTGTGATATAAAAAGGGAATTATAATGTAAGAAAAGGGAATAGGTATTATATTGCTATTGGATAGTGCAGACCTCCCTTGAGCTTAGGGTGGTATTGGTATATTGTTTCATTGATTCTTGCTTTATATATCAATTCAGTACTTCTTTTGTCAATAGAGTACACTTATATTACTTTGCCATATTACTACTGTGATTGTTGTAAATTGCTATTAACGTTTGTAGTGCCTATTAGATTCACCACGCCTAAGTACATGATCTTATAAATAGGAGTGCAAGATACAAAAGAGAGGAGTGGTTTTAGCAACGCATAAGCACTCATCAAATCCCTTTCTCCTTCCTTTTTATGGCTTGATCATTGATGCATGCTTGCTAGATTTTCCAAACTATATTGTTGATGATGATGGTGGTGCTAATTTGGTTGAAACTAGTTATGTTTGATGAATTAGAACAAACTTAGGATTGTATTTTGAGGATTATTGGTGAACTGAGATAGACTAGCATCTATCTTGGGGCCTTGATAACTCAATTTGGTGTTCAAGAACATTTTGAATTAATTCATGTTTTAAGTTGTTATGTTGAATTCCTAAAGATGATTAATTTTGTAGAATCTGTTGTTGAACTAGTAACTTGCGGAGCCAATTTCTTTACCTTATAGCAAAATTTTCGAATCGGACTAAATTTTGGTAAAAGATGGATGTGTCTAGTGATACCAAATTTGATATTATTCCAATGACTTGAGAATAGGGGAGCTTTAGTTTTTCCCTTAATTCTAGTGCCATTACAAGGGGAAAAAAAGCTTGTCGCCACACTTTTTCTTGCAAAGGTCAATAGCCACGCTTTTATGAAAATGGCGATTGATTAGAGATTTGGCCATGCTTTTTTTTGTCATGCTTCAAAAGTGTGGCAAAAAAGGGTTAATGGCCATGCTTTTATGAAGGTGGCGGTTGATTAGAGATTTGGCCATACTTTTTCTTGCCACGCTTTAAAAGCATGGCCGAAAGGAGGTTAATGACCACGCTTTTACGAAGGTGACGGTTTTCTTAATTTGATTTGAGTGGATTTGCTTTTTCAGAGCTTTGAATCAACTAGCACCTTTGGAGGAAGCATGTGGAAGAGGACACAGTAGCTTAAATCTACTAGCACTTTCGATTCTGTTAATTCTAATTTGTTGAATTTATACTATTCTGATTTGTGCTTTATACTTGGTTGGGTTGTTCATTCTGATTTTTTTTTTGTTTTATGGTTTTTAATCTATTTTTTATTCTGGTTTATGGTTGTTGATTCTGATTTTGTTCTATTCTGATTTTTAATGTTTTTTATACTACTTTATGTTTGTTTTTGTTTCTGTTTTCTATCTGTCAACATGGTTTTCATGTGTTTTCCCCTTTACTTTTAGGGTTGAATTCCTCAAATCTCTAAATACCAGTCCTCAAGCCAAGAAGTTTCATCTCAAGAAGGATAAGTTCGAGTGATATGTGTTTTGCCAAAGTTTGATCATTATGGAGGGTGTTATTTTTTCATTATGTTATGTTGGATTGTAATGGGTGTTTCATATGTATCAAAACAATCTTGTGGTTTAATATTATGTCTTTTGCCTATGTATGTTGGATTGGTTGATTTAGAATTATATATATAATTTTTTTTGTCATTGTTTAAATTAGTTCCTCAAACTATGATTTAAAATTATATGTCAATTTTACAAGATTTATTAGGAAGATAGATACAAAACAGTGTAGCCATAGGTATTTTGAGCTAGCTTATAACTACGCTTAAAAAGGGCGGCCATTGTACAGTAACCCAAACAATGGGCACGCTCAAAAAACATGGCCATAGTTGAAAACAATTGGCACGATTAAAAAGCGTAGTCGTATCTTTCTCTATCGGCATGCTTTCGAAGTGTAACCAAAATCAAACCAATAGACACATTTTTAAAAGCGTGGTTGTATGTTCATCAGAGGGTGCACTTTAAAAGCGTGGTTACAGGGTTATACATACGGCTACGTTTTTAATTTTGACGATAGATAAAAGCGTAGGAAAAAATTAAGTGTGCCAATAGATTGACAAAAACGTGGCGATAGAACAACCAGCATGCTCGCAAATGTGACCCTTTTAAAAGAGTGCCGATAGCTCAAAAAACGTGGCGAAAAACTATCGCTACGCTTTTCCCCACTTTTTGGCACGCTTTAAAAGTGTGGCAATAGACTGTTTTTCTTGTAGTTTGCTAGAGATCCAAGAAAAATATAATATTTAATTTTTTGGAAATCTTGTTTTGAAAAACAATCATATAGACATAAATTTCAGAATTTCGAGGTTGTTTGCTATTTCACTATTGCAAGCAAATATGTTTGATGGACAAATTGTAAGCATATGCTTGAATGAGATCAGGTTTCGTTTGAGGAATGAAGATATGACAGGTTGTGACCGTGAAAGGACCCGATTTGGTATTATGACTAAAAAGAAAGGCTTGGAGTGGATGACCAAGGCCAATTATGAATTATGATAAGCAGCAGCGGAACTTGAAACAAAATTTTGGGGGGTTAGATAGAGGATAATTGTCAAGATATTTTTGATATGGACCCCATTTAAAATAAGCTAATCTAATCCCATCTCTCTGATTTGGGTGACATTACCAAATTTAAAGTTGTTTTCCAGGGTCTCATTTCAAAAAATTAAGGTCAAACTCATTAGATGTAACTTTTTAAACTTTTAAAGGTTGTATCTCACTTTTTTCGTGATTCATTAAAGTAGAAGAACTATGTATAGGTGTTGATATTGTAAAAGTTATATGTTCTCCTTCTTAAATATTAGCATTCCTCTTAAAAAAACATCAATTCTTTGATTTTTCATTATTATTTTATATAAAATTTGAATATATATCCTGTAAAATATGTAAAGAAGAAGTTAGAAGGACAAATATTAAAATTTATAATATTTATTGATTTTTTTTATCAATTTATACAAATATAATAATATTAATATTTATTGAATATTCTATTATTTTTTATTATATAAAAAATTAAATTAAATAAACAGTAAAATATAAAATAATATTAAATTAAATAAATAAAAAATATCTAATTTTTTTATATTTGAACTTAAAAATAGAGGGAGTGTTGCTTATTAAACTTATTGGGTACTTTAAGTCATAGTAAAGCATTTAAATTAATTAAACTATTTTTTATCTTTTAAAAAAGTACTACTAATTTTTTTATAAAAAATTTGAGGGATTTTAGCATTGGTTTTGTTTGATGAATATCACCTTATGTTGGACATAACTTCGTTTTTCTTTGAAATATGCTAAAATCCAAAGATTTGAGACATCATTGTTTTAAAAGATATAATTGGTTTATGTATATGGCTATCCGCTACATGGTACCATCTGAGTTCTGACTATGAATTGTATGGGTGCTGTTCAAAGTGTTAAGACTTGAAATTATTAAAGAATGGTTAATTGAAAGAGTATATTCGGTAAAGAATAATAATTAAGAACTTATATATTGTTACTGGAAGTTGATGGTGGTGGAAAGGAAGAGGATGATAAGGAAAAGAAAAAAAAAAAAAGAGGGAAGGTGGTAGCAGCGATCATTATAGTTGTCATGGTTGTCCCATGTTTTTTTTTTTTTTTTTAATGTTGTTTCTTCTTTTCTTATTTTTTTTCTTCTCTTACTAGTATTTTTTTTATTATTGGTATTTTTTTTTGGTAAAACACAAAATATTTTACAATAAATACATCAATTTTTAAGAAAAATATAGGTAAAATACAAAGAAGTTCTTATCTAAACACAATTTTTTTTAAAAAAAATGATGAAAAAAGCACATTTAATAAAATACATAGGGTAAAGTATATTTTTTGTCCCTAAAGTTTGGCAAAAATTTTAAAAATACCCCTAAGTTTTATTTTATTTCAATTTTGTTCCAAAAGTTTTCGATTTGCATCAAATATACCCTCGACGGCTAAATTTTCAAAAAATTTAAGACCAATCTAACAATAATGCATGAAAATTATGCTTGATTTGTTTGTGTTGAGGGTTGTTCTTATGAAATTGTTGTTGAATTGGTCTTAAATTTTTTGAAAAATTAGCCGTCAGGGGTATATTTGATGCAAATCGAAAACTTTTGAGACAAAATTGAAACAAAATAAAACTTAGGGGTATTTTTGAAACTTTTATCAAACTTCAGGGACAAAAAATATACTTTACCCAAATACATCATTTGACAACAACAAAAAATGATAAAAAAAAAAACCCAAGATTAAAGTGCGTGTGATTTACATATACATTTATGGAAATAATATGCATTAGACCAATTAATAAGGCTGGCAATTCATACCCTATCCGCGAGTATCCAATCCGGTCCAATCCGTTCGGGTAGGGTAGGCTACCCGACCCGCTGCGAGTAAGGTAGGATACGGTCCGGGTATGCCTGCGGGTAGGGTAGGGTACGGGTTTAGGGTGTACCTTACCCTATCCTACCCGCACCTCATATATAACACATATTTTATAAAAATTAGGTATATAGTGAAGCAAGTAAGAGTTGAACCCACAACCTCCCTTATGTAATGATTTACAATAAATGAACAACCACTAAAATTAGTTAGTTAATTTAGTAATTTAGAGCATTAGTTTTTGATTTTTTATCTTATTAATATGTATAAAATTCGAAATAATTGAATTTTATATTTACTTTAAAAAAATTTGATATTTCTGCAGGTAAGGTAGAGTAGGATAGGGTTTAGAATTTTAGGATGCGGGTAGAGTTAGGGTTGAGAGATTCTCAACCCGCGGGTAGAATTTTAATAAAATTTTCAACCCGCGAGTAGAATTAGAGTAGGCTCCAAACCCTACCCTACCCTACCCATTGCCAACCCTACTAATTAATTATTAGATTAACTTAGTCGAATGAACTTATTAGTTACCAAAAAACTTGTTCATCGTGTAGTAAACTAGTAATGCTATTTTTTCTGATTTTTGTAAAAAGAAATAAAATATACCATACAATTAGATAAAATACATATTTATAGAAATTTGTCGTGTACCACACCGAAGACTAGTATACTATATATTTTGAATAGGATGCTCCAACTTTAGTCCTACTAACAATAATTTAAGATGCTATCATACATTCATACTTGTATTTAATTTAGGTTTAATTATTCTGTTAGTCCCTATAGTTTCGCAAAATTTTTAATTAGGTCCCTATACTTTTTTTCTTTTTAATTAAGTCCTTGCACCAAAATTTTTTTTTAATTGGGTCCCTACACTTTTTTTTTCCTTTTATTTAGGTTCTTATACCAATTTTTTTTTTAGTTGGGTCCCTATAAAATTAAGCCAATTACTACTAAGAAGGACTTAATTGAAAAAAAAATTTAGTGTAGAGATTCAATTAAAAAGAAAAAAAGTATAAGGACCTAATTGAAAATTTCACGAAACTATAGGGACTAACAGAGTAATTAAACCTTTAATTTATCCAAAAAAAAAAAAGGGGTTGAATAAAACAATACTCAGATAGAGAATGAAGAAAGGATAAAAAAAAAAGAAGATAATATATATCATTATACCAATATAACAAGGCAAAATAAATTCCAGAAAAGAAGAAAAATATATGAAAACCATCTTAAGACAAAATGGTACACTAAGGCTATGCATCAGATAATGGTGCCTAATCATTCATCATCATCAAAGTCCGAGTGGGAACACCGAACCGCAAAAGCAATTTATGTGGCCTAGGAAAAAGCCTCGACCTACTTGCTATAATTACCAATTCGGCAACTCAGCACTTCGAAACCACTAACGCATGATAAACAAACACATCAGACCACATAGCAATAATCTAAATTAATCTTTATCTTCACACTACTCTTCAAAATCGTAAGGCAACGACATACAGATAAATAGAAGCTACTTATATAATAACGCCTAAATATTTTTGTAAAGATATTTTTAAGTAATTAAAATTTAATATATATATATATATATATATATATATAATTATTAAACTATATTATTTTTATTAAAATTAGATCAGATAAATTAATTTGGTCAAAAAATTAATAAATTATACTTTAAATTAGTTTAAATTAATATTTTTTTAAAAAAATAATTATAATATTTTTATTATAAAAGATAATTAAAATATTATTATTATTATTATTATTATTATTTTTGAAAACTTTAAATTTTAACTATTTTTTTTGTGTCGTTATAAGATTAGAATAGAAGGTTTCTAAAATTAAAATATATATAATAGAAATATTTCAGTTATTTTCTATAATAGAATTATTGTAGTTATTTTCTTAAAAAATATTAATTTAGATCAGTTCAAGATTTAATTTACTAATTTTTTAGTCAAATTAATTTGTCTGATTTAATTTTAACAAAAATAGTATAATTTAATCGATTATATATATTAAATTTTAATTAATAAAAAATATCTTTAAAAAAACGTTTTAAATATCTTTATTTGAGTGGCTCACTAGAAGACTTCGCCTAATTAATCATACGTTCATACATATGGCATATATGGCATATCTTTAATGCACCACTGCCACAAGCTAGCTTTGAGGGAAACAAATTCACCCGCAAATTAGATACGAGAATCATTAAAGGTGTTCATGGATCGGATTATATCCGTAAATTTATGGTAAATATTTGCATCTGATTTGAAAATTGCGGATACGATCTGATTCGCATATTGATCGAATTCTTTATAGATTGGATTGCGGATATCTGCTCTACATTCACATATTCAATTTGCGGATTCGCAAATCTGCACAATAATAATTAAAATTAAATAAATATATATTTAGTATTATATTTACTTATTTGTATGTTTTAATTAGTAATTATTATTCATATTTTGTATTATTTTATTTTTATTATTTAAAAAAAGTTTTATTCAAAATATTTTAGGAATAAATAAATTTAAAAGCGTAAAAAAAATATTTTTATTAAATTTTTACATAAAAATATAATTAAAAGGAGAAAGTTCAATTATGCGAATATATCTAATATCTAATTCGATCTGCACATATTATATCCAATTCAATCCAATAAAAATTATACGGATCGATCGAATTTTCGACCATATATACCCCCTAAGAATAATATAGAGAGAGAGAGAGAGAGAGAGAGAGAAACGTTGGTTGTAATTCATGCTTATAGCTATTAATTATAGTCCATATGTGTCAATATATAAGTTCATCTTTAAACGTTTTTTTATTAAATAAAAAATGTTTTGCTTCTTATTAATTAAATAAATTTTAGTTCTTTATTAATTATATTTTATATTATGACTGGAATCTGTATTTTAAATTTGTAGTTTAAAATTTAAAATTTAAAATTTAATATTTAAAATTAAAATTTGATTTTTTAATTTAAAAAATACTATGCTTTTTATTTTTTTGAAACATAAAAATATTCGCCAAATATATATGACTTAATTAATGGTCACCAAATTTTATTTAATTTAGTCTCATGAACTAAATTGAACATTATAAGCCAATGAGTTATAACTCAAATGATATAGTCTTCTCATACTCAATTAAGAGAATGCGAGTTCGAGTGTCATATCTTTGATAAAAAAAAAAAAATTGGACATCATAATAAACACATTACTGTGGTAGCACTTAATTATTCACATCAACATGTATTAGCAGTGGAGAGATAGAAGATTGGTCTGGAATTAACGAAAATCAATTTTCAAAAAATAAAAAAATTTAGTTGATCATTTTAAAAATTAAGTACAAAATTAATTAGTTCGGTTAACTTTAGAGCATTATCTCTTTAATTAATTGATAAATGCTAAATTTAGTCCTTAAAACCTTACAAATTTGCGTCAATTTGTTTCTACAAATTTTAACATTATTAAATTGGCCCTCAATGATTGCTCCGTCACACGGTTTTCATTGTTGAGTCCTTGGTAAATGTATTCTAATGTGAATTATATCAAGTAATATGCTACTTAAAGTTCGAGTGAAAACTCATTCTATGCTTGACCATTTTTATTAAAGGCAACTATATTCCCAAAAAAAAAAAAAAAAAAAAAAATCGCTTCGGCAGTTCGGCCTATGTCTCTATTCTTCCTGACTCCTGAGACTTCATTATTTTTATTGTCAACTTGTAAACGACGGATACTTAAGCTATTTTGTTAATATGTTTGAATTGAACTTTAAGTGTCTTGTTGTAAGTATCGAATTGGTTGTTCTTAGAACATCTTTAATAAAATATTTTTAGAGTATTATTTTTTAGAAAAAAATATAGAAAGACAATAAATTAAATGAACAATATGAATAATAAAATAAAATAAAAAACTAAAATCAGATGATAATTAAGTTAATTAATTTTTAATAATTTTAAAATTTGAATTTAAAAAAAATAAAGATTTGCAAATAGTGCAGTTACGTATACTATAGTCTCCATTTTTTCCGTGTGATTTCCGTTCTACAGAGTATTCCTCTCACCCATTTTCTTTTCATCTCTCCGGTCTGACGCCACCAAAAACACCAGCCGATGTCGCCCAGAACACCAGCCGACATCGCCCAGCTCTCCAAGAACGTCCGAGCAGGCACCCTCTTCGCGCACATTGCATCCTTTGTGCAGCCCACCAACGCGCTGGCCGTGCAGGCACTCGGAAGCCGGCGGAGTTCACCATCCTAGCATCTCCATCCGCAACATAAAAGGGACATACACAGCTACCGTTTCATACGTACATCACCCCTCACGTCCAAATGTTCATTTTACTTTGATGGTAGATGGTTATTTCAGGCATTATGTATGCAGATGGTCGTTTTAGTGAGTAATTGGATGATTATTTTTGTTCACAGATGTCGGATGTTCATTTCTATACCTACCCGAATGGTTATTATTACGGTGGTGGCAGAACGCGACCCCTAGGGAGGGTACCGATGCGGGAGAGAAAGGCGAGCCGGACACCAGGGAGACGCAACGGGAAGGACGCAGGCCTGCCTTGACAGGGGATGCCGGCGGAAGACACAAAGACCCCCGACGGGATGGTGGCGTCTGTCTGAGCTATTGGCTACCAGCGACAGAGACAGACGCGTGTGAGAAAGGGGGCTGGACTGGGGTCGAAGCTGGACAGTGAGGATGTACCCGGTGAGATAGGATGGTTAGTGATGAATGTGGGGTGGCTACTGGCTAGGGAGGAAGAGAGATTTGGGGTGAAAACTGTTTATAATTTAGGGTTTGGATGGTTATTTTTGTGAAATAACTGAATGGGGTTTTTGGATTTAGAATAATCAGTGGAGTGGTTTTCATTTTTTATTTCTATTGGGTTAAATATCCAGCCGATTGTTCACATTGTTAAGATTTTTTATTGTCTCTCTAGTGGAGTTGTATTTTTTATATTTTTAAAAATTAAATTGATTTAGAATTAAAATTTATATTGGAGTTGATTTGTGAAATAAAATCGATATCACCTTAAAGATATGATATCATTTTGATAAAGAACCAATAAAATTTTATCACTCGTATAATTATTTTGAGAAAATAATTAAAAATAATATAAAATTTTAAATAAACCCAAAATAAGTATTGAAAGAATAAGTTTTATTTTTAATTTTAAATCACTATTTATAATATATAATCTTACAAATATTTTTATAAAATTCAAAATAAAACTAAAATTAGAATTAGCATTGAAGATACTTTGAGTTTAAACTCTATATTATTGCCAACTCTCATGTTAAGACTCGATTTGGTAAATGTTTGTATTTTCAAATAACTTATTAAGTCTAGCTTTTAAGAAATAACATTTCAAAAGTTATGATAGCTATATTTGGTAAATTAAGATACACATAAATTTCAATAAACATAAGTTATAAAAACTGTAGTAGTTGGTAGAATTGTTTTTAAAATTTAAGGTAAAGTATTATTTTGATGTTTAATATTTAGGATAAATTTTATTTTAATTTGTAATGTTTTAATCGTTTTATTTTTATCATAAAATGTTTAAAATGATATTAATGTTATTCTATCGCCAAATTTTTCACTAACAATTAATGAAATTGATGTTTTGTTAATAATATTTTGGGTTAAATATTTTTTTCGTCTCTAAGGTCTTTGGTCAAAATTAAAATCGTTCCGACCTTTTTTTTTATTAAAATCATCTTCAATGTTACAAAATATTATAAAATCATCATTTTCCCTATAAACAATATTTTTAACCCCTAACCTCCAACCCCCCCCTTCAGGCTTCATCATTATAACTGAGCCTCTCTCTCTCTCTCTCTCTCTCTCTCTCTCTCTCTCTCTTCTACTCTCTCTCATCACTAACCCCTAACTCCCTTCATCATCATCACCGAATCTCTCTCTCTCTCTCTCTCTTTGTTCCAAACTCTTACTCTCCCTCACTACTAACCCCACTCATCTTCTTCTCATCACCATCACCATCACCATTATCACAGAAATAAAGATTGAATCACACACACAAATTAAAGAATCACAAAATAAAGATACTTCATCTATTAGAAGCTTCTTCAAAAGCTTGAACCATAGGCGGTCATTGCTGCTATCGAAGGATGAAGGTTATAGAAGGCTTAGAGAAGGGGGTTGAATCTATGGCTTTCTTTTAACTTTAATGAAATAAGCCTTTAATTACAAACTTTCACTAAAATATGTTTGAACTGTGCAGCGGAAACTTTATGAGACAATTTCATTTTGTCTCATAAATATTAGAAAACAGAACTTAGAGAAAGAGAAGAAGAATAACACAGGCATGTATCCTGGTTCAGTTGCCTTGTGCAATGCAACCTACATCCAGTCTCCACCACAATAGTGGTGGAATTTTCACTATAGTTAAAGTATTATATACACCAATTCTTAGGATTCACTCGATCCTTTCTCTCTCAAGTTCTCTTCAAACTTGATTTGGTTATGCTAATACCTAACTCTTCACTTTAAGTGCTAACCCAACTTAGAAAGGGGCATCTCACAGGTACAAGACATAGTACATAAGAAATAACCTAAAAAATTTGAAATCACTCTAGGCTTTTTTTTTCTCAAGTATTTCACTTAGCCTTTTGTCACTCATAGGCTTTTTCTTGATTTCTCTCTTTCAGCCTTTTACCTCTCAAGAAATTACAGAAAGATATACATTGAAAATGAAATACAGACTATAAAACATAAAGGAGATTGATGCATTAACAGCCTCTGTTGCTATATGTTGAACCAGATTCAGCTGACTCTGATTAAGTTCTTCATCTTGGTGGAATGCTTCTTTTACTAGAAAACACTGTCCAAAGTTGATGAACTCTACAGAGAAGCTCTTCAAACACTAAACTCAAAATCTGGCTCTCTCTCCTTGTCTTCAGAAAATAAAATTTTCTTATTTGTACCTCTTTCAAAATTGCTCTCTTGATTTCTTCTGAGTCAACTCCTTGGACTTCGAGCTTTGATAATTCATTACTTCACTTTCTTCAATCAACCCCTAAATTAGGGATTTCATTTATGATTTTCTCATTTGACTGAGGTCAATTGAGCAACAAAGGATTGTTGTTCAATGATAAGCTCCAAATCTACACCATTAAGAATGTGCTTTGGCTCCAAGTAACTTTGTGGACCATTGATTTATAGCAGCATAGATCAGAGATTTCTTTCTCCATTTATCCCAAAGTGGTGTCACAGAAAGTTGGAGAAGGAGTGAAGAAAATAAAATACATGTAAATAGAAATAAATCACCTTTAACTTTTGACTAAGCCTAGCTCATTTTGATTTGGGTGATTAGACACTACCTTTTGAGTTTTACCTTTCTCTTTCTTTCTTCTTTGATGAAATGAGCAAGAAGAACGAAGCTCTCACTCTCTCTCTCTCTTTCTTTCTGATTCTTACCGAAGCAAACATGTGAGCGTTGGCTTTGGAGTGCTTCAGCATGATGGAGTCTTCTTGGACTTGGGTTGGATTTGTTTCATTCAGCCCAAATGTTTTCTCTGCATTCTTTTCTATGGGCTTTGAGTATTAGAAGCCCACCGAAGATCTTGTTTCTGTTTTTATTTGTTTGGGCTGTTGCAACTTTGATTTTGGCCTGCATCACTTAATCAAATGCAATCAAAACTAATTGGGTGATTAACCTATAACACCCTACCACACAGAGTCTTATGCTTAAGTCATAAAACAGAGGTGGCGAGGTATTACGACCACTAAAAAAAATCTAGTACGTGTAGTATTGTAAGGATGTTTATAACTAGGAGCCCTTGAAGAAAAAGAGGTAAATCAAAACCGTTAAATTAAAACGCACACCACTCCGATCGATAACGTAAACGAAACAGATAAAGAATAAGCTGACGCTAAGAGATATACAAAAGAGTGCCAGAATACATATATCAAGACTCGGGACTTGGCTTGCGAAGATAACCGACCCGAGCATATAAGTATATATACATATATATAAGGGAACTACCCAAAGACAACCCAAAAGACAAAATACAGAACCTGTTTCTCCAAAATAACTTCTATGAGAAGTTAATATAAAATATATATGAACAGTGGAGAATATAAGTATCTAAACAGGTATACAATGATCAAAATAAAATCCCAAAAGCTAAGGATCTCTGCCAAAAGGAAGTCTCCAGCATGCCTCAGCGAGGAGCCTCACGTCCTGCATCTGAAAACCACAAAATCCGCATGGGTGAGAACAGAGGTTCTCAGCATGGTAACAGTGCCCAAATATCTAACATGTAATGTCCTGGAAAAGCCGAAGGCAATCCTAGAACTTCCAGATTATAATCAAAGCGTATAAACAATGCTAAACCATGAGAAATGTAAATAGGCGACTAACTTAAGGATCTTCAGACTAACTAGATATCCCCTTTTCAAATCCTGCAAACCTCCTAACAGCCAACATTAATTGAGATGCAAACACAAGTATATCACACAACAAATGCATAAGTAGGAAGCAGATAGGGCAGTTTGACAATTAGCAATTAAATATGCAGACAATTAGGCATTCCACACAAATCATATATAGTGCATATGATGCATGCCTATCCTAGTGGCTGATGAGTTTCATCTGTCGGTTATCTAGCCAACCCGACGTGTCCGGTAGCTAACCCAACCACAATCTCTCGATTTTGCATTAATTTTATTAGAGAGAATACGTGCCCTGTCATCATTAGAGGGTATCTGTGCCCTGTCACCGTTAGAGGGTATCTGTGCCCTGTCACCAATTTACCATTAGAGGGTATCGGTGTCCTGTCACCCTTACAACCAGAGAGAAAACACAAGCATACCAACATACTCACATCCAACCCTTCCATTCATTATTCATTTACTATATTCATTCATTAGTCATATATGCATCCCCGGCACACTCGCCACATGTTCAGGCTTCCTCAGTCAATCATAATTATTCAATCGTAATCATATGCACATACATACTCATTCGTAAACAACTTTCATCTCAGCCATCCGGCTTACAAGTCACAATTTATTATTAGCCATAAACCATCATAACACACAGCCATTCGGCTCATAACACATTCAGCACTCCACCATCCTCCGTAACAACTCATATCCTTATCATAATACCCCCTTTCTTCATTCACAAGTTACCCCCTTCCCTAGCTTCCTCTCAATTACTAGGTATTCTATATTAATTTAAGATTTAAAGGATGAAATTGGGGGCTTATAAGCGTGAAACAACATCTCGGAAGGTTACAAGCTTGTTGAGAATGTGAAAGATTTGAAAATAAAAGCTTTAAAAAAGAACAGGGTCACATGCATACGCATAGGGGTGTGCGTGCGCACGCCCGAAGGTATTTTCAGAATGTGTGCGTACGCACAGGTCTGTGCATATGCACGAGAAGAAAAATCTCCAGGGTTGAGTGCGCGCACAAGGTGTGCTAGCGCCACCAACAGCATGCCATTCCCAACGTGTGCGTGTACACAGATCTGTACGTACGCACAGCTTGTAAGACTTCCTTGGCCATGTGCGCGCATAGAGCGTGCTAGCGCTCCCAGCAGCAGCCCCATTTCAGCGTGTACGTATGCACAAGGCTGTGTGTGCGCACAGGCTCAAAATTTTACGGGGTGTGCGTGCGCACAGGACTGTGCGTGTGCACACAAACCAGAAATCACAAATTCTACAAAAGTTGCATAATTCAGATTTTTGGCCCGAACTTCCAACGATCATATCTCCTTCCACAAAATTCAGATTTCCACCAAATTTAAACCATTTTAAAGCTCATGAAATTATCTTTCAATTGATATAAAAATCATCAAATTCCAAAAACAATAACTCAAGATATGATCCGTTGAAGTTCATTAAAATTTCATTTTTACCAAAACTCATAAACTCCCCATTTTCAAAACATACTCTTACCAATCCATACCAAATCAACCCAAAACTCAACCATTCCAATAATCAATCATTTTTAAACCCCTTTCAATCATCAATCTCCAATTCCATCATAATTAGCCAATTTTCAATTTAACAAGTCTCATATCATAATTAACATTTCACATCTCAATCTCTAACAAATATTCAATTCATCAATCACCTTATATACATATATACGCATATCAATATTACAGTTCTATCATACTCATCAACAAGAGCCTTAACCCATATCATCAATCAAGCATATAATTTATATCACACACAACATTACATGCTTTACCAACCACTACAATCACTCACAATCATTCCCACCATCATTCATACATTTTTAACTCAATCTAAATTATCCAACAACCACGTCAATAATTCCAAAGCCCTATCCTAGGATCACTAGCCTATGTTTTCACACCACATTACATTTTAGATACAGGAAACCGAAACCATACCTTAGCCGATTCTCGTTGCACCCGGAACACTCTCAAATTCAACTTCCAAGATTTCCAAACTCCACCAACAGATTTTCTAAGCTTGGGGCTCCACACCAAAGCTTTCCAAAACCACCAAATCAAGCTCCAATACACATATATACAATGCCTAAACCATAATATCACACAAAAACACAATAACTCAATACCCAATACCTTAAATTCAATATTTTCACTAGGGTTTGAGATCTCTTACCTTACCCAAGGATCAAAGAAGTAAGAACAAGCCTATCCTTCAAGTTAATTTAAGCCTATAACATCCAAACTCAAAAATCTCAACACTTTACTCACTAAAATTTCAAATATGAAGGCTGAGGATTTGAGTAAGAAACTATGGCTTACCTCAGAAATCTTGGTGTAAGTTTTGTAGAGTTCGATGCCGCGGTCGCGTGGCCCCAAACAGTGCGTCAATCGGAACTCCGGATTAAAAGTTATGATTAATGGAAGATTGAGGTAGATAAGAACAAGGGTTTATGTTTCTTCTCCCCCTTTCCCTTTGTGTTCAGCGTGTGTGTTTGTTTAGGGGAGAGAGAGTGCTGAGCTCTCTCATTAAATGAGAGCTTGGCTGCGCCCTTGGGCCTAACTTGGGTCCGGTTGGCCAGGTTTGCCCCGTTCGCCCCAATCTTGGGCTGATTTCTTTAAAATTGGTGTCAAAATTCTCGTTTTAATTTTCTCTATCACATTAAACCATAAAAATCTCATTTCTCATTTTCTAGAATAAATTCTAATTTATGGGTTAATTAATCACTAATCAACCGGATTTTACATAACCCAATTCATCAATGTTTGTCATCATCAATTAAGTTAGTTAATTTTTTAACTCAACAGAAGAGGAGCCGCAACAGATGGTGGCGGCACTGTGAACGACGTGGTGGAGGATGGAGATGTCGATGAGTTGTTGCCAATTCGGTCTTCATTCTGCCCAAAGATGCGGTAGTCATTGAAGACAGTTCCACGGTGGAATTAAATGACGAATTGGAAGCGTTTTTTGAGAAGAAGGTTACAAAATTGAGAAATGAGAGAACTACTCTGGGAGGGGGCTGTTGCGAATAGAAAGGGGATGCCAACAGAGGAAAAACAAAAGGGTTTTGGCTAAGGCATGGTACTGTCTGTGGAAGAGGAGAAGATGTAGTTAACTTGATTAAAATAATAGTTTGTTATTTGGATTTCAGCCAAACTTTTGTTCCATTTTTTCTTCCTTTTACTTGATTTCCTGGATTTCAATTTGTTCTTCATTCTTTTATTTTTTCTAGTTTTCTTTCTTCGGTATCATTTTTCTTTGATTTACTTTCTCTTTGTTTGTGTTGTTATTGTTAATTTTGGGCAGAATTAAGGTTAGACTTGTAATAATTTTATTACAGTAAGAGAAGAAAGGGACAAGGCAGAGGTGTGATGGAGGTGGGAGGAGTGTTGAGGGTGAAGAATAAATGGTAAAGACAGAAAATGAAAGGAGAAGACACGGCGGCTCTCTTTCTCTCTTTTTCGTTCTTCCTTTTTTTTTTTTTTAATTTTTGAAGAACATATACATGAGTTCTTTTTTTTTAATTTTTTTTTAATTTATGTTGTTGCTAATTTTGTGGATGTTGCTATTGCTGGATTGTTTGATTTATTTTGTGGTTATGCATGGTGTAGTCATGGTGATGATGAGACAGAAGCTAGTGGTGAGGGTAGAGACAGTTCTTTATTTTTGTTCAAGGATAAAATTGTCTAAAAAATATTGTTTATGGATAAAAAGATGATTTTATAACTGTTTGTAACGTTGAGTGTGATTTTAATAAGAAAAAAAAGTCGGAGACGATTTTGATTTTGACCCAAGACCTTAGGGACGAAAAAAGTACTTAACATTAATATTTTTATTGAAGTTACGTTTGCTTATCTCCTTTCTCCCACCTTCATCCTTTCAACAAGCTCAAACCTCATTTTCCTACTCCTTTTTTTCTCTTTCTTTTACACTATTAATTTTTCAAAGGAGTTTGAAGAAGATGAAGAAAGGAGTAGGAGAATGGGATTTGAACTTATTGAGAGGATAAAAGTGGGAGAGAGGGATTAAGTAAAACATAGATTTAACAAAAATATTATTAACAGTACATCAATTTCGTTAAATATTAGCAAAAGATTTAACGGTGGGATAACATTAATGTCATTTTAAATATTTTGAGATAAAAATATGACGATTAAAACGTTAGGGACTAAAATAGGATTCACCACAAACATTCAAGACCAAAACAATACTTTATCCAAAAATCTAAAATGACTTTAATACATATAAATATAATAAAGAGTAAAAATAAATATAGTTACATATTTATTAATATATAAAGTTATATTATACTTTTTAAATTTAATAAGGTTTAGTAATTTTTTTATTTTTGATAAATTAAAAATCATGTTCTTATACATTTTTTAAATCATGAATTCTTATTGAAAATATTTATATATAAGATAATTTTAAAGCTATTTTATATATTTCACAGTTGTAAAGTCTGACATAATGTTATTTACTAATGGATATCTATTCGCCCAAAAAATATATTATAAATATCTTCATTTATTTTTATTTTTTATTACATTTATCTATATTTAAGTCATTTTAAATGTTAAAATTAATTTTGATAACTTGTATTTATTAAAAATATTTTTATTTTAATTCATCAAACGTAATTAGTACAACTTTTGGAAGCTATATTTGAAAACATAAATTTAAAAGTTATTTTCAAAAAGTTTAAATTCTACTAATTTAATTTTTAAAAGATACAAACTAGTTTAAAAGGGTAAAATATATATTTTTGTCTTTAAAATTTGTTTAAAATTTTAAAAATATTTTTAAATTTTATTTTGTTTCAATTTTATTTAAAAATTTTTTGAATTGTATCAAATATATTTTTAATGGACTAATTTTTTAAAAAATTTAGGATCAATTCATTAATAATTTTACAAGAATAATTTTTAACATAAATAAAAATCAAACATAGTTGTCATATATTATTATTAGATTGGTCCTAAACTTTGTAAAATTTAGCTGTCAGGAATATATATTTGATAAATAAAAAATTTCAGAAACAAAATAATAAAAAATAAAATTTAAGCATATTTTTTAAATTTTTGAAAAATTTTAAAGATAAAAAATATACTTTATCGTTTTAAAAAATATTTTTTGGAAGATTGCAATAGTAGGTTACGTTGAAGTTCCTTTTGTAAAGGAGAGAAAAGAATCTAAATCTTTAACTTTTCTCTCCTTTACACCCCCTCAAACTCGAGTATAGTCGAAGAGTAACTCGTAGTTTGATCCTCAATCTTTCAAAGAAAGTAGCAGATAAAAGCTTGGTAAGAATATCTGCAATCTGTTCAGCACCTGAAACGTACACAATATGTAGAGAGTTCAACTTTTCTCTAATGAGCTAAATTTCAAGTTAAAAATGTTTCGTTTCATCATGGAGGATTGGGTTATGCATAAGGAGAACCGTGCTCAGCTTATCACAGTGAATCGTAAGAGTCGGCAGAAGGACATCTAGTTCATGAAAAAAATTTCGCAGCCAGACCAATTCAGCTTCACAAGAAGCCAAGCTCCTGAATTCTACCTCTGTAGAACTCCTGCTTATAGTAGGATGCTTCTTACACGACTAAGACACTAAATTAATTCCAAAATAGACATAAAATCTAGATACTGACCTTCTATTCTCAATGTCAGCTGCCCAGTCTGAGTCTGAAAATGCACAAAGTCTTGTGTCAATGTATCTGTGAAAGGCCAAGCCAAGTTCCTTCGTTTCCTGCAAGTATTTGAGGATTCTCTTTACAGCTTTTCAGTGAGAAAGAAGAGAAGCATGCATAAATTGACTAATTTTTTTAACGGTAAAGGAGAAATCCGGTCGAGTGATGGTAAAATATTGTAAAGAACCACTCACAGTTCTAAACAATTTTGGATCTTTAAAAGTTTCAGCACCTAAAGACAAAAACTATAAAGAAAAAAATCATTTGAGTTGGCATAGGAAAAGCCTCTCCCATGCCTACTTTGAACAATAAATCTGTTATATATTTTGTTTGAGACAAATGTAAGACCTCGTCACTTGTATGTTGGACTTCAACACCCAAAAAATAACTCAGAGTACCTGAATCCTTCAATGAGAAAATCTGATCAAGTTGCTTAATCATAAAATTTACATGAGTAGAATTATTTCCAATTATAATTATATCATCGACATAACACAAGATATAAATCAAAGAATCTGTAGTTCTTCGAATAAATAAAGAGGTATCAGAATTAGCACTTTTAAAACCAAATTTCTCTAACTTTTGATACTTAGCAAGCATTTCATCATGAATTAGTAGCATAGTTTCAACCTCACAAAGACTAAAAATTTTTTGTTTTGAATTGACAGTAATCATAAGTATTTGATAATTCTCATTAAGTCCTTCAAGAATAATTTTAACCTATTTTTTTTGTTTGAGAGGCAATTCCAAGGCTGCGAGAGAATCTGCAATGGTTTTGATTTTGGAAATGTACTTTGATGCTGTGAGATTGTGTTTTTTGATAATCTTGAATTGTGCCTTCAATTGCTTGATCCTAAATTTTGTTGACTCTTCAAAATAAGCCTCAATCTTGTGCCAAATTTGATAGCTATAGATACATCCAACCATTTTTGGCTTGAAAACTGAGCCCATAAAAGCCAATAATGAAAAAATTAGGTTTTGGTCATATTGATCAATTGTATGTATTGAGAAGATTCGATCTCGGCAAGTTAATTTTTTGAGTTATCAAAACGTTTAAGAATCTTTTTTTGATGCAAATGATATTTCAATGCTTGTCCTTTAATAACTGCTAAAGCTTGTTGCTCTCATGTCTTGTGGTTATTTTCTCCCAACTTATCTTTAATCGAATGAAAAGATCTTTGATTGAAAATCTGAAATGAAATCTGATTAAAGTTGTATTGACAACATTTAGATCTTTATTGCTAGAGATAGCAGAATTATCGGAAGGTGAAGTCATGAATCTTCAAAAAGAAAGAAAGACTAGGCTCTAGATACCATAAAGAAATTTTAGAATTGTGAATTTGAACGAAAGAGAGCAAAACACTCAAAAAAAAAAAAAGAAAAGACAAAGAAAAAAATAGAAAGCAGAAGTTAAATTGAAAAACAATAAAGAGAAAACAAATATATATATATATATATATATATATATATATATATATATATATATATAACTGTGCTATACTAAGATTCACTCAAAATAAAATATACCATTAAATAAAATTAAACTAACTATTTCTTTACTACTTCTCTAATTCTATTATAAATAAAAATTTAAAATTTTTATCTTTCCTCTCTTTTCCACCCTTTTTAGTGCCCTTTAAATAACCATCATATCCAACCTAAAAAATTGTATCATAAAAAATATACACTCAACATTGTTAACAAAACAAAGAGAGTATGTATTCCCATGGCAAGTACAGAGACAAATGTAGTATATTAATCTAATCATCATGACATGTTTTTATATCTTTCATATTTATACCTCACATGACTTGTAGCCGTTGGTTAGGCAAATTAATATTGACTATCCAATCTTAATCTCAGCCAAAGAAAAATATTAAAGAATAAGAAATGTTATATGTACCTTTTTTTTTTTTACATTTTATATATGTACATCTTTTTCTTTTTAATTTTGTAAAATAGTTTTAGTCTATGATGTATGGACATTGACAGAGTTAAACTCTATTTTGGTCCCTGAGATTGACGAGTTGCACTGATTTAGTCCTCCAGATCCCAATTGCACAAAATTAGTCCCCCAGATTCAAAAAAATGCACCACGTTAGTCCTTACCCTATTTTCCGTCACTGGAGGACTGACGCCATTAGTGACGTGGCCAAATATTGCCATGCTGGACACTAGAAAACGGCGTCATTTTTAATTTGGTGCTAAAAAACTCCTTTGAGCGATGTCATTTGTATGCGATGGAAAACAAAACGTTTGCTTCCCTATTTTGTCTCCACTCTTCGTCTTCAACTCCTCCATGAGTGACGCAGTGGAAAAACATCTCTCTTCCATGGGTGACTCAAAATAGAAACGAGTAACTGCAATAGGATTCTCGGAGACTGCTGGATCACGAGTGAACAATGTACAGTTGTCTGAGGAGGTACTTTGCCGCTACAAGGAGGTTCTGTTCCGTCACTGAGGTTAGTGAAGAGATTAAAATTTTATTTTTTCAAATTTTAGGGGAATGAGTTGATGGTTGTTATCATAGCTTATTACTTTGTATATTGTTTTTCCCTAAGGTTTGTAGTGAAATTTGGGCTAGGGTTTTATTTCAAGGTTGTCTGCCACTGTTTTTTTGGGGTTTGTCTTCATGCTCTGTTCCAATGGTGGATAAATGTGTTTTATTTTGATATATCTCTCTGTCATGTATGAATGTAGTTGATGAAAACTATCTTAAAGGGATCATTGTGTGAAACTGGTGCTGAAAAGAATTTTTTTTGAATCATGCAGATGGATGTGCACTTAGAAATTACATTCCACCATGGGAAAAAGTTTCAGAAAGATGAAAACGGGATGACTATATATTCTCCTGATAAGAAGGCATGCGTTGGTGACATTGATGTAGATACTTGGTACGCGAAATCGTGATTGTTCGTTCCCTGGCTACAGCGCCAAAAACTTGGTGCGGGAGAACGTGATCTCAAGACTTCTACACAAATCTGCGTAACTAACCAGCAAGTGCACTGGGTCGTCCAAGTAATAAACCTTACGTGAGTAAGGGTCGATCCCACGGAGATTGTCGATTTGAAGCAAGCTATGGTCATCCTTGTAAATCTCAGTCAGGCGGATTAAATTGGTTATGAGGTTTTAGTGATTAAAATATAAATAAAATATAAAATAAGATAAAGTTACTTATGTAATTCCTTGGTGGGAATTTCAGATAAGTGTCTGGAGATGCTTTGTTGCTTCTGAACTTCTGCTTTCCTACTGCCTTCTTCCAACCATGCGTTACCTCCTTCCATGGCAAGCTGTATGACCCTCTCGGATGAAAACAAATCCATATGCACTGTCACCGCACGGCTAATTATCTGTCGGTACCCACTAGCGTCGGAATAGGACCATTGTCCTTTTGCACACTGTCACTGCGCCCAACATTCGCAGGTTTAAAGCTCTTTACAGTCATCCCTTCTCAGATCCTACTCAGAATACCACAGACAAGGTTTAGACTTTCCGAATCTCAGAAATGCTGCTAATGGTTCTAGCCTATACTACGAAAGTTCTAATCTCAGATTCAAATGCTCTGTTATCAGGAGAGACGACGTGAATCGTGATTAGGGACCCAAGAGAATATACTCCGACTTTCGTCCAATGACTACGTTGAACATCATGTAGACCGCTTTGTGGTTGTCAGGCACGCGATCCTGACTAAGCGAGTAACGAAGATTGGGTGATTGTCACGGGTCACCCCTTCATTCTGACTTAACTGAATTAATAAAAAGAGTATATCTTGGAGAAGAAGTAGGCGTGAATTGAAGAAAAAACAATAGTACTTGCATTAATTCATGAAGAACAGCAAAGCTCCACACCTTAATCTATGTGGTGTAGAAACTCCACCGTAGAAAATACATAAGTGAAAAAGGTCTAGGTATGGCCGTGAGGCCAGCCTCCAAATGTGAACAAAGGTCTATGATAGCATAGAACTTATCAAAGATCAAAAGTGATCAGAGATGTAAAATAAATCTCTAAAACTAGTTTTTATACTAAACTAATAACCTAGGGTTACAGAGAACGAGTAACTAAGTGCGGATAGTGCAGAAATCCACTTCTGGGGCCCACTTGGTGTGTGCTTGGGCTGAGCATTGAAGATTTTTTGTGCTTAGGCTGTTCCTGGAGTTAAACACCAGCTTTGGTGCCAGTTTGGGTGTTTAACTCCAATTCTGGTGCCAGTTTGGGCGTTTTACGCCAAGATGTTTTAGGCTGACTTTGGACGCCAGTTTGGGCCATCAAATCTCGGGCAAAGTATAGATTATTATATATTCCTGGAAATTCCAGGATGTCTACTTTCCAACACAATTGAGAGTGCACCAATTGGGCTTCTATATCTCCAGAAAATCCATTTCGAGTGCAGGGAGGTCAGAATCCAACAGCATTTGCAGTCCTTTTTCAGTCTCTGAATCAGATTTTTGCTCAGGTCCCTCAATTTCAGCTAGAAAATATCTGAAATCACAGAAAAACACACAAACTCATAGTAAAGTCCAAAAATGTAATTTTTGGATAAAAACTAATAAAAATATAATAAAAAGTAGCTAAAACATACTAAAAACTATGTAAAAACAATGCCGAAAAGGGTATAAATTATCCGCTCATCACAATACCAAACTTAAATTGTTGCTTGTCCCCAAGCAACTGAAAATAAAATAGGATAAAAAGAAGAGAATATACAATGAATTCCAAACTTATCAATGAAGATTAGCTTCAATTAGATGAGCGGGACTTGTAGCCTTTTTGCTTCTGAATAGTTTTGGCATCTCACTTTATCCTTTGAAGTTCAGAATGATTGGCATCTATAGAAACTTAGAATTCAGATAGTGTTATCGATTCTCCTAGTTCAGTATGTTGATTCTTGAACACAGCTACTTTATGAGTCTTGGTCGTGACCTTAAGCATTTTGTTTTCTAGTATTACCACCGGATACATAAATGCCACAGACACATAACTGGGTGAACCTTTTCAGATTGTGACTCAGCTTTGCTAGAGTCCCCAATTAGAGGTGTCCAGAGCTCTTAAGCAAACTCTTTTTGCTTTGGACCACGAATTTAACCCCTCAGTCTCAAGTTTTCACTTGACACCTTCACGCCACAAGCACATGGTTAGGGACAGCTTGGTTTAGCTGCTTAGGCCAGGATTTTATTCCTTGGACCCTCCTATCCATTAATGCTCAAAGCCTTGGATCCTTTTTACCCTTACCTTTTGGTTTAAAGGGCTATTGGCTTTTTCTGCTTGCTTTTTCCTTTTTTTTTTTCAAACAATTTTTTCGCCTTTTTTTTTCTGCAAGCTTTTCACTGCTTTTTCTTGCTTCAAGAATTAATTTTATGATTTTTCAGATAATCAACAACATTTCTCCTTTTTCATTATTCTTTCAAGAGCCAACAATTTTAACATTCATAAACAACAAATTCAAAAATATGCATTGTTCAAGCATTCATTCAAAAAACAAAAAGTATTTCCACCACATCAAAATAATTAAACTAATTTCAAGATAGAATTCGAAATCATGCATTTCTAGTTCTTTTGCAATTAAAAATATTTTTCATTTAAGAAAGGTGATGGATTCATAGGACATTCATAGCTTTAAGACATAGACACTAGACACTAATGATCATGTAATAAAGACACAAATATAGACAAAACATAAAGCATATAATTAGAAAAACAGAAAAATAAGAACAAGGAAATTAAAGAACAGGTCCACCTTAGTGATGGCGGCTAGTTCTTCCTCTTGAAGATCTTATGGAGTGCTTGAGCTCCTCTATGTCTCTTCCTTGCCTTTGTTGCTCCTCTCTCATGGCCCTTTAGTCTTCTCTAATTTCATGGAGGAGGATTGAATGCTCTTGGTGCTCCATCCTTAGTTGTCCTATGTTGGAACTCAATTCTCCTAAGGAGGTGTTGATTTTCTCCCAACAGTTTTGTAGAGGAAAGTGCATCCCTTGAGGAATCTCAGGGATTTCATGATGAGGAATTTCCTCATGCTCTTGTTGAGGTCCATGAGTGGGCTCTCTTGTTTGCTCCATCCTTCTCTTAGTAATGGGCTTGTCCTCTTCAATGAGGATATCTTCCTCTATGGCAATTTCAGCTGAATTGCATAGGTGACAAATGAGATGAGAAAAGGCTAACCTTGCCAAAGTGGAAGACTTGTCCACCACCTTGTAGAGTTCTAGGGGATATGATCTCATGAACTTCTACTTCCTCTCTGTTCATGATACTATGGATCATGATATCCCGGTCTATTGTGACTTCAGACCGGTTGCTAGTAGAAATTATAGAATGTTGGATAAACTCCAAACATCCCCTAGCCACGGGCTTGAGGTCAAGCCTTCTTAGTTAAACCGGCTTGCCTCTTGAGTCTCTCTTCTATTGAGCTCCTTCCACACAAATGTCCATAAGGACTTGGTCCAACTTTTGATCAAAGTTGACCCTTCTAGTGAAAGAGTGAGGATTTTCTTGCATCATTGGCAAGTTGAATGCTAACCTCACATTTTCTGGACTGAAATCCAAGTAATTCCCCCGAACCATTGTAAGCCAATTCTTTGGGTTCGGGTTCATACTTTGATCATGGTTCTTAGTGATCTATGCATTGGCATAGAACTCTTGAACCATTAAGATCCCGACTTGTTGAATGGGCTTGGTGAGGATTTTCCAACCTCTTCTTCGAACTTCATATCAGATCTCCGGATATTCACTCTTTTTGAGCTTGAAGGGGACCTCGGAGATCACCTTTTTCTTGGCCACAACTTTATAGAAGTGGTATTGATAGACCTTTGAGATGAATCTCTCCATCTCCCATGGCTCAGAGGTGGAAGCAATTGTCTTTTCTTTCCTCTTTCTAGAGGTTTCTCTGGCCTTAGGTGCCATTAGTGGTTATGGAAAACAAAAAGCTTTAGCTTTTCCCACACCAAACTTAGAATGGTTGCTCGTCCTCGAGCAAAAGAAGAAAGAGAGGAGTAGAAGAAGAAGAAATGAAGGAGATGGAGGGGGATGTGAATTCGGCCAAGGGGTTAGTAGTGTGTATGTTGTGTGAAGATGAAGGTGATAAGGAGGGATATTTATAGGGTAAGGGAGAGAGGCTAGCCGTGTATGAGGGGTTGGGTTTGGGAGGGAAATGGTTTAAATTTGAATGGTGAGGTAGGTGGGGTTTAATGATGGATAGATGTGAGTGGTGAAGAGGTTGGGGAAGAGGGTAGGATGTGATAGGTGAGGGGTGTTTGGGAAAGAGTGTTATGGAAAGGTTTGAAGAGGAGAGAATAAGAGGTGGGATAGGTGGGGATCCTGTGAGGTCCACAGATCCTGAGGTGTCAAGGAATTTGAGTCCCTGCACCAATCTGGCGTTCAAACGCCCATTCTATGTCAATTCTGGCATTTAACGCTAGCTCTGCTACCTTTTCTGGCGTTAAACGCCAGTCTGTTGCCCATTTCTGGTATTAAACGCCAGCCAGATGCCCATTTCTGGCGTTTAACGCCAGCCAGATGCCAGACAGCCCTTTCTGGCATTAAACGCCCAGAGTGCTGCCCATTCTGGTGTTTAACGCCCAGAATGCTGCCAGGCTGGGCGTTAAACGCCCATTCTGCTATCCTTACTGGCGTTTAAATGCTAGTAAGCCTGTCCTCCAAGGTGTGCTATTTTTTTATGCTGTTTTTTATTTTGTTTTTTATTTTTCAGTTGTTTTTGTGACTTCACATGATCATCAACCTAAAAAAAACATAAAATAACAATGAAAAATAATAAATATAATTAAATAACATTGGGTTGCCTCCGAATAAGCGCTTCTTTAATGTCAATAGCTTGACAGTGAGCTCTTAGAGAGCTTCACATAGACTCAGAGCTTGATGGTGGCCTCTCAACACCAAACTTAGAAGTTGAGTGTGGGGGCTTTGTTTGACTTTGTATTGAGAGAAGCTTTTCATGCTTCCTCTCCATGGTTACAGAAGAAGATCCTTGAGTCTTAAACACAAGGTAGTCCTCATTCAATTGAAGGACTAGCTCTCCTCTGTCCACATCAATCACAGCTCTTGCTGTGGCTAGGAAGGGTCTTCCTAGGATGATGGATTCATCTTCATCCTTCCCAGTGTCTAGGATTATGAAGTCAGTAGGGATGTACAGGTTTTCAACCTTCACTAAGACATCCTCTACAAGTCCATAAGCCTGTTTCCTTGAATTGTCTGCCATCTCTAGTGAGATTTTAGCATCTTGTACCTCAAAGATCCCTAGTTTCTCCATTATAGAGAGGGGCATGAGGTTTATACTTGAACCAAGGTCACACAGAGCCTTCTCAAAGGTCATGGTACCTATGGTATAAGGTATTAAGAACTTTTTAGGATTCTGTTTCTTCTGAGGTAATTTCAGTTGAACCAGATCATTTAGTTCATTGATGAACAATGGGGGTTCATCCTCCCAAGTCTCATTACCAAATAACTTGGCATTCAGCTTCATGATTGCTCCTAGATATTGAGCAACTTGCTCTTCAATAATATCTTCATCCTCTTCAGAGGAAGAATACTCATCAGAGCTCATGAATGGCAACAGTAAGTTTAGTGGAATCTCTATGGTCTCTATATGAGCCTCAGATTCCTTTGGTTCCTCATTAAGGAACTCCTTGGAGGCCAGTAGACGTCCATTGAGGTCTTCCTCACTAGAAATCGCTGCTTTTCTCTCCTCTACAGGTTCGGCCATGTTGGACGTGTAGATGGCATTGCACTCTCTCTTTGGATTCTCTTCTAGATTGCTTGGAAGAGTACTAGGAGGGAGTTCACTAACTCTTTTACTCAGCTGACCCACTTGTGCCTTCAAATTTCTAATGGAGGACCTTGCTTCAGTCATAAAACTGAGAGTGGTCTTAGATAGATCAGAGACTACAGTTGCTAAGTCAGAGTGACTCTGCTTAGAATTCTTTATCTGTTGCTGAGAAGATGATGGAAAAGGTTTGCTATTTTCAAACCTGTTTCTTCCACCATTATTATTATTAAAGCCTTGATTAGGCTTCTACTAATCCTTCCATGAGAGATTATGATGATTCCTCCATGAAGGATTATAGGTGTTTCCATAGGATTCTCCCATGTAATTCACCTTTTCCATTCCAGGATTCTCAGGATCATAAGCTTCTCCTTCAGGGGAGGCTTCTTTAGTACTGCCTGATGCAGCTCAGTCAGACTCTGAGAAATCATATTGACTTACTAAGTCAATATTTTGTTCTGAGCCAATATGGCATTCAGAGTATCAATCTCAAGAACTCCTTTCTTCTGAGTTATCCCATTATTCACAGGATTCCTTTCAGAAGTGTACATGAACTGGTTATTTGCAACCATTTCAATGAGTTCCTGGGCTTCTGCAGGCGTCTTCTTCAGATGAAGGGATCCACCAGCAGAGTGATCCAATGACATCTTGGACAACTCAGACAGACCATCATAGAATATACATATGATGCTCCATTCTGAAAATATGTCAGAAGGACACCTTCTGATCAATTGCTTGTATCTTTTCCAAGCTTCATAGAGGGATTCACCTTCCTTCTGTCTGAAGGTTTGGACTTTCACTCTAAGCTTGCTCAACTTTTGAGGTGGAAAGAATTTGCCCAAGAAAGCATTGACCAACTTTTTCCAAGAGTTCAGGCTATCTTTAGGTTGTGAATCCACCCATGTCCTAGCTCTGTCTCTTACAGCAAAGGGGAAAAGCATAAATCTGTAGACCTCAGGATTAACCCCATTGGTCTTAACAATGTCACAGATTTGTAAGAATTCAGCTAAGAACTGATGAGGATCTTCTAATGGAAGTCCATGAAACTTACAATTCTGCTGCATTAGAGAAACTAATTGAGGCTTAAGCTCAAAGTTGTTTGCTCAAATTGCAGGAATTGAGATGCTCCTTCCACAGAAGTCAAAAGAAGGTGCAATAAAGTCACCAGGCATCTTCCTTGCATCTCCACCATTGTTGTTGGATTCGGCCATCTATTCTTCTTTTTCAAAAAATTCTGTCAGGTCTTCTCCAGAGTGTTGTGCTTTAGCTTCTCTTAGCTTCCTCTTTAGAGTCCTTTCAGGTTCTGGATCAGCTTCAACAAGAATGTTCTTATCCTTGCTCCTGCTCATATGAAAAAGAAGAGAACAGAAAAGAATAGGAATCCTCTATGTCACAGTATAGAGATTCCTTTATGTGAGTAGAAGAGAAGAGTAGAAGAATGAGAAGAGAAAAATTCGAACACAGAGAGGGAGAGAGGGTTCAAATTATAAGAATAAGATAAGTGTTAGTAAATAAATAAATAAATAAATAGAAAGAGATGAGAGAGAGAGAGAGAGAGAGAGAATTCGAATTTAAATTAAAATAAAAGGAAGATATTTTTGTTTTTATTTTAATTATTGGTTAGTATTCGAAAATTATAAAAAAGGAATAGAATTAAATTAAAATTTAAAACAATTAGTTAATTAAAAAGAATTTTGAAAAAGTGGTGAGGAGTTTTCGAAAATTAGAGAGAGAAAAGTAGTTAGGTGGTTTTGAAAAAGATAAGAAATAGTAAACTTTTTAAAATCAAACAAAAAGTCAAGTAGTTAATTGAAAAAGATTTGAAAATCAATTTTGAAAAGATAAGAGGTTAGAAAAGATTTTGAAATTGATTTTGAAAAATATATGATTGAAATTTATTTTGAAAAAGATTTGAAAAGGAAATTAAAAAGATTTTATTTTTGAAATTAAAGTTGATTACTTAACTAATAAGAAACTAAGAGATATGATTTTGGAATTTAAAGATTGATCCTTTCTTAATAGGAAAGTAACAACTTGAAAATTTTTTAATCTAAACATTAAATGTTAGCATTAATTTCGAAAATATGAAATAAAAATAAGAAAAAGATTTTGAAAATCAATTTTGAAAATTTTTGAAAATAATAAAAAAATGAAAAAGATTTGATTTTTGAAAAAGATAGAATTTTTTAATTTAAAATTTTGACTTGACTAACAAGAAACAACTAAATTTTAAAACTTTTTGACTAAATCAATCTAAAATTTCAAAAATTATGAGCAAAATAAGGGAAAGATATTTTTTTTTATTTTTGAGTTTTAATGAGGAGAGAGAAAAACATAAAAATGACACAAAACACAAAAATTTAAAATCAAAACTAATAATGCTTGCAAGAATACTTTGAATGTCAAGATGAACACCAAGAACACTTTGAATATCAAGATGAACATCAAGAACATGTTTTTGAAAATTTTTAAGAAAAGAAAAACATGCAAGACACCAAACTTAAAAATTTTTAAATTATAGACACTAATAATTCAAGAATGGATATGAAAAACAAGAAAAGACACAAAACAAGAAAATGTAAAGATCAAACAAAGACAATCATCAAGAACAACTTGAAGATCAATGAAGAACACATGCATGAATTTTCGAAAATTTAAAAAAAATTAAAGGCATGCAATTGACACCAAACTTAAAACTTGACACAAGACTCAAACAAGAAACACAAAATATTTTTGGTTTTATGATTTTATTAATTTTTTTTATTTTTCGAAAATTATTTGGAAAAAGAGAAAATAAATAAATTCAAAATTTTTAATAGGAATTCCAGGAATCATGCAATGTTAGTCTAAAGCTTCGGTCCAAAAATTTAGACATGGCTAAATAGCTAGCCAAGCTTTATGTGAAAGCTTCGATCCAAAAGATTAGAATGGCCAAATGGCCAGCCAAGCTTCAGCAGAGCATTACATACAATAGCCAAATTGATGGAAATCAAAAAGCTCCTGCAATGATAAGTGAAAGCCTCAGTCCAAAAAAAATTAGACATGGTTTAGCAGCCAGCCAGGCTTCACATATCATCTAAAACTCTATAATTCATTCTTAAAAATTCTGAAGAACATATATATTTTTTGAAAATTTTTTTCGAAAATAGAAAAGAATAAAAACAAAAAGCTTAAACATAAAATAAAATTACCTAATCTCAGCAACAAGATGAATCGTCAGTTGTCCAAACTTGAACAATCCCCGGCAACGGCGCCAAAAACTTAGTACGCAAAATCGTGATTGTTCGTTCCCTGGCTACAGCGTCAAAAACTTGGTGTGGGAGAACGTGATCTCAAGACTTCTACACAAATCCGCGTAACTAACCAGCAAGTGCACTGGGTCATCCAAGTAATAAACCTTATGTGAGTAAGGGTCGATCCCACGGAGATTATCGGTTTGAAGCAAGCTATGGTCATCCTTGTAAATCTCGGTCAGAAGGGTTAAATTGGTTATGAGGTTTTAATGATTAAAATATAAATAAAATATAAAATAAGATAAAGTTACTTATGTAATTCCTTGGTGGGAATTTCAGATAAGCGTCTGGAGATGCTTTGTTGCTTCTGAACTTCTGCTTTCCTACTGCCTTCGTCCAACCATGCGTTACCTCCTTCCATGGCAAGTTGTATGATCCTCTCGGATGAAAACAAATCCATATGCACTGTCACTGCACGACTAATCATCTGTCGGTTCCCGCTAGCGTCGGAATAGGACCATTGTCCTTTTGCACACTGTCACTGCGCCCAACATTCGCATGTTTGAAGCTCTTTACAGTCATCCCTTTCCAGATCCTACTCGAAATACCACAGACAAGGTTTAGACTTTTCGGATCTCAGGAATGCTGCTAATGGTTCTAGCCAATACCACGAAGGTTCTAATCTCAGATTCAAATGCTCTGTTGTTAGGAGAGACGATGTGAATTGTGATTAGGGACCCAATAGAATATATTCTGGCTGTCGTCCAATGACTACGTTGAACATCATGTAGACCGCTTTGTCGTTGTCAGGCACGCGATCCTGGCTAAGCGAGTAACGAAGATTGGGTGATTGTCACGTGTCATCCCTTCATTCTGACTTAACTGAATTAAGAACAAGAGTATATCTTGGAGAAGAAGTAGGCGTGAATTGAAGGAAAAACAATAGTACTTGCATTAATTCATGAAGAACAGCAAAGCTCCACACCTTAATCTATGGGGTGTAGAAACTCCACCGTAGAAAATACATAAGTGAAAAAGGTCTAGGCATGGCCATGAGGCCAGCCTCCAAACGTGAACAAAGGTCTATGATAGCATAGAACTGATCAAAGATCAAAAGTGATCAAAGATGTAAAATAAATCTCTAAAAGTAGTTTTATACTAAACTAGTAACCTAGGGTTACAGATAATGAGTAACTAGGTATAGATAGTGCAGAAATCCACTTTCGGAGCCCACTTGGTGTGTGCTTGGGCTGAGCATTAAAGATTTTTCGTGCTTAGGCTGTTCCTGGAGTTAAACACCAGCTTTGGTGCCAGTTTGGGTGTTTAACTCCAATTCTGGTGCCAGTTTGGGCGTTTTACGCCAAGATGTTTTAGGCTGACTTTGGACGCCAGTTTGGGCCATCAAATCTCGGGTAAAGTATAGAATATTATATATTGCTGGAAAGTCCAGGATGTCTAATTTCCAACGCAATTGAGAGCGCGCCAATTGGGCTTCTGTATCTCCAGAAAATCTATTTCGAGTGCAGGGAGGTCAGAATCTAATAGCATCAGCAGTCCTTTTTCAGTCTCTGAATCAGATTTTTGCTCAGGTCCCTCAATTTCAGCCAGAAAATTCCTGAAATTACAGAAAAATACACAAACTCATAGTAAAGTCTAGAAATATAATTTTTGGATAAAAACTAATAAAAATATAATAAAAAGTAGATAAAGCATACTAAAAACTATGTAAAAATAATGCCAAAAATGGTATAAATTATCCGCTCATCAATACTTTAGATGTTTTTTGGGTTAGAAATTATTATAAAGAACTAGGATATGATAGGATAGGATAATGTTGGTGGCATGTTCCCGGGAGGAGTTTAGACAGTGGGTTAAGAGCTCTGAATTGTGATGATGAGTTGAGAGAGATGTGTTTCATGGGTGAAAAGAATGATAGGCTGGTTGATGTTTACTTTGAGCATGCAGTTTCAACACCAGAAATTCTTGAGGGAAATGAGATTGTGGTGTATGTTGAGGGTGACCATGATGATTTGAGAGAGGTTAGTGATGAACCTGACAACTTCCTGAAATTTGTCCCAACACCTGGCTTCAAGCCACCAAGGAAGAAGAAATGAAGATGTACTTTATCTGTGTAGCCTATTTTGGATGAAACTGTGAATTTTTTTTGTGAATCATACTTTTTGTTTTGTGGGCTGAATTTATGGCAGTAGAGTTTTAATATATTTGAATACAATATGACAATGATGGCACTCTATGTCCTTTAGCTAGGGTGTATTTTGGAATTAGAACTACTCTTTACTTGTCTGGGAGAGTTGTCATTAGTATGGCAGGATTATTGTTACTTTTGTTAAAACTTATTGATATGGTTATTATTATTATGACAATTTGTTCCAGCTTTAATTATGCTACTTCAGATTTCTTTTTTGCAATTTTTTTTAAGAATTTCATTGAATAACAGAAAACAACTAGGAAATTTGAGAAGGAGAATTTTTCTTTCTTCTACTACACATTAACCCTGAACATAGTAATACAAACTCATCTTCAAGCTTTAACTACCAACATAAAACCAACAACAAATACTATAAACAAAGCCAAAACTAAAATGTACATTTTTTGGGTTCTAACTTCAGCCTCTATCTTTCCAATTCTCCAAGCCAAATCCACCCTAACTTGGTCACCATCCACAGTAGAATTACCCTTCCTCTGAGGTCTTCTTCTCCAATATCATCCCAGACAAACAAACCACACCACTTCTTACCATTAATATTGTAGTTAGGGTACCCAAAGAATGGCTTGTTAGGGTTAGCCTCTGTTGTGGACCACCGAAGAACAGGGCGGCACCCACACCCACACCACTGTGGAACACCCGATGCTCTACTTCGACTGGAACTCCTTGTGTTGGACCGCATGGAACTCTGGCTCCCACCTGCAATCATGATGGTAAACTCGGAAGGGAGTAGGAGACGAAGAACCAGAGAGAAACGGGAAGAAGAAGAAGATGATGAAGTCACGGGATGAATTTAGGTTTTAAAAGGGGGATAAGGACTAAATTGGAACAAATCAAATTTTAAGCCACGTCATCTAATCGTTAGTGTGTCCAGCGTGGCAATATTTGGCCACGTCACTAACGGCGTCAGTCCTCCGGTGACGGAAAATAGGCTAAGGACCAACGTGGTGTATTTTTTCGATTCTGGGGGACTAATTTAGTGTAATCGGGATCTGGAGGACTAAATCAGTACAACTCGCAAATCTCAGGGACCAAAATGGGGCTTAACTCGACATTGACATAGACATAGGATACGACATGATATGAGACACGTTGACACACAAATTTTAAAATCTTATACGATATGAAAACATACATACATATAAAATATAAAATATTTTTTAGATAAATCGTAATAATATTTTTATATTTTCTTGATATTAAAACATAAATAATTTTTTAATTATTTTTAATATCTTATTTTAATTATATAAAGTATTTAAAATATTTTTTGTTTTAATAAATAATACATACTATTTCTAAATTTATTTTAAGAATACATATTAAGAATAAAATTGGACACATTGACACATGATGGTATTTAGGTGTGTCCAGAAATTTTTTTTTATTTTTATTAAGACACAATTAGACACAGCAAACACGCATGTCAAATGAGTGTCAGTAAGTGTCGTGTCCAAAATGTGTCCGACACATGGACATAACAATTCAACAAAGTATCTGTGCTTCATAGATTTTAGCAGAATACAAAATAGGATATCTCATTTTGTATTTTGTTTGATATTTGGCTTTCCTTAGCCATTTTGTGGTGCATTTGTTTTTTTATTTATTGTGCAATATTTGAGATTTTTCACTAAAATAAAATAAATTTTTTTTTCAAATACGATTTTTGAACTTTAATTCTCCAAATACGATTCTTTTTTGCATTTGGGCAAGTTCGCCACACCCTTCGGCGAACTCTATAAAATTATAGAGTTCGTCTTACCCTGGTAAACTCTATAAATTTTATAGAGTTCACCTTACCCCCGCAAACTTCACTTAAAATGTAATTTGAAAAGTTATCAATGGTAACCATTATCATCGTTTCCAGAGTACATAAGAGTACACAATAGTACATAGGAATAAGTCGTATTTTATTTTTGGGAAATATTTATTTTTTTAATTTATAATTAAAAAATTCTTCTTAAATATGACTTATTCTGGTGTATCTGTGTATTTTTGGAGACGATGATAATGATTGTCATTGTTAAATATGACTTGTTTTTTTAAATTTATAATTAAAATTTTTTTTGAAGAATTTGTGTACATCTATATACTATTTGAAGATCTATATACTATTTTGGATACGATGATATGGATTAAAAACGTGGATTTTAAAAATTTTGAGTGGAGTTCGCCGGCGAACTCTATAATTTTTATAGAGTTCGCCAGGAGTGCGTCGAACTTGCTCTAAAAAAAATCGTATTTAGAGAATTAAAATTCAAAATCGTGTTTAAAAAAATAATAGTTTTTTTATTTTATTTCAGAAAAAAATCGCAATATTTGTGGCGTGTGTATCTTTCCGTCTATGTGAAACTTTTTGTCCCGCTGAATCGCTTTATCCGGATGTCATTTTAGGTTGTGTAGTGCGTTATTCATGAACATATTTTTTAAGAAAATTTGGATCTTCTAAATTTTGAATTTTCATTTTAGAGGATATAGGATAAAGTGTGATTTCTCATTCTTAAATAATTTTTTTTTCATATTTTCTCTGGATTTCAGCTATAAAATAAATGATAAAAGATCATATTTTACCCTTTAAAATAAAATTCAAAATTTAGAGAATCTAAATCCTTTCTAAAAAATGCTCAGTCTCTAGCTATGAGGAGTTTCTTTAATAGTTGATTTATACTTTTGCGCCTTATTGCTTAAGAGAAAGATTCATTTTTGAATAGTTGCTTATTTGAGTTGAATAGAAGTAAATATGATTTTGAGCAATTAGGGGTAAGCATTTGTATAATCAATGTTAAAATTGGATATATAAATTCAAATAATAATAAGAATAAAGTACTAAATTGATTTTTTATGTTTGGATCTAATCTTATGTTGGTTTTGAAAGTTTAAATTGTCTTATTCCAAAAAAATTTTATTTAATTTTAACATAGTCCTGCCATGAAGTCAATGTTAAATAATTAACGAAACTCAATTTTTCAGATATAGAAAACTTATATAACCAAACTCTTCGATTCTCAAGGGAAGTTCTCCGCAGTAGAGGTGACGATGGTCTTATTCTCGTTGCCACCGATGAACTTTCCTGCAGAAAGCGAGTTCTCGACGATGTTCTCCATGTGCTTGGACCAAGGTTAATGGCTCGCGATGATGCATCCGCGGCTGATATTGTGCCTATTGAGTTTGTGTTTCTTTTTTAGGAAAGGACATTAAGGTTTGATGAAACAGTGACATTAATTATTTAACATTGACTTCACGGCAATACTACATTGAAATTAAATAAAAAATTTTTGGATTTAAATAAGACACTTTAAACCTTAAAGACCAAAACAAAATTAAGTCAAAACATAGAAACCAATTTAGTACTTTATCCTAATAATAACTTTATAATTGTGTCCGGCTAAAGTTTTCGTGAATGATTTTTAAGGTATTTGAGGTAAGAGAGAGTTTCTGTTTGGACAAGTAGAGAAAGGTTACCATGTCATTAATGTACTCTAGGGATAAACTATCTTAAGTTGGCAGTGTTTCGTAAACTCGTGTCTCGGCACCCTTGAGTTACTCTATAGGATCTTTTCCGATTTGGGGCTAGCTTTCTTTTGTCAGGGGTGGGTGCTAGAATGTTATCATGTTGTAATGCGAGATCATTTTCTCATAAGCTCCTCAGTGAGACACTATGGTTATAGCTTTGGGTAATCCGTTGCTTGAGAGCCGCTTTGCTTGAGGGCTTTTGATAAATCCTTCTATTAGCACCTTGGGGATGGCCTTGTCAATCTCCATTGAAATCATCATCTCATTTCCATAGGTTAGCCAAAAAGATGCTTTTTTAATAGTGGATTGGAGTGTGGTACGATATGACGAGAAGACAGTACTTAACTAGTTCGTATGCCCATAGCTCCTTAGCATCTTCGAGTCTCTTCTTAAGCTCTTTGAGCACAACTTTGTTTGCTGCTTCCACTAGTCTATTTAACCGAGGTTGTTCGACTAAGGAGAATATTTGTTTAATCCTTAGTTCTTATATGCATTTGCAGAAGCATTTTTCTATGAAATGGTCCCCATACAACTTCCAAAATGCTAAGTCGAGTGACGACTTGTCTCTGTTACATGGACTAAAGTCTAATAATAAAATATAGTTAGTTAATCGTAGCTGTAATTGTGTTAGTTGGGTAGTTAAAACTAATTATGATTATAGGAGTTAGCTGGCTAGTTGTTAGTATATATAGCATGTGACTTGCTTGTAAGAACTTGTTTGAGAAAATGAAGTTTTTAGAGACTAAGAACACATTGTTTTGAATTCGTGAAGTTTTCTCCTACTGCATTCTTTTTGAACTCACCTCTTTTTACATGGTGTGATGAGCGTGAAAGAGAAAACAGTCGAAAATCTTTAAAAGAATCTGAATTTGGATCTTTCTTTCATTTTCTTACAATTTTCTTGATCGATTTCTCTAGTGTTCTTGACCATAATTCTCCAAATCATATCATTATTCCCCATCATCCTTCTCTCCTTCATTCTTCTATACTCTTCCTTCGACCAACTCAATCTCATGCAAGCAAATCGAAATCAGTCCAATTCAAATTTGGATCTAAACAATAATCCATACTTGTAATGATAATTTTGACGCAATTAATTTATAGAATTTTTAATTTATCCTTAATGACACTAAATTTAGAATTTTACTTATCTTTTAATTAAATTATATTTTTAACCTTCTTTTTATTTAAAAATGACCATAATACTTTTTTTACTTTTACACCTTTGTTCCATAGGATTAAAATCAATTTTCTATCATCTTTTTAACCCTTATACACGTGACTTTCATTATTATTTAGTGGCTGAATTTTCAGGGGTGCAGTTTTTTATTTTTATCCACTTTTAGTAACTTTTAAAGCTTGAAACGTAAATTCAAAGTGTTTCAAATAATTTCAGTGGTTTCATGCAATTTCTAGAGATAAATAAGTTTCATATATCACTCAAATAATAAGGCAAAAACAGAGAAGCACCACTAAATTTACAGATTACAAAATTAAGCACAAAATCACCATAAAATGGCTTATATGAACATCGAATCAAGCACAAATATATATTCTAACTATGTGTAACCCTTACCTCTTATTTAATTCAGTTCTTAAAACTTTCACACACTAGAAAAAACACACATAAAGGCAGAGGCACGACTGGTGGTGGTGCAATTTCATTTTTGGTTGAAAAGTGTCACAAAAACATCAAAATTCAATCACTTTAAGCTCAAATTTCTCTATGTTTTTAGGCGTGCTCCATGGATGATTAAAAAATAGTTTTCTATACATGGAGGAGAGTAAGAACTCATCATAGCTACTATTTAAAAAAAACAGAAAAAAAGAGAAGGAACAAGAGTTTACCTTGCCAAAATTTTGATATAAACACAAGAATTAGTGAAAACGGGGCAAGAGTTTATGTTTGTATGGATTGAGTACTTGAAAAACACATGAAGAACAATGGAAGAAGAGTTGAAATAAGGGCTGGGACGCAAAGAAAAAGTGTAAGAATTTTTTCTCTTTCTCTCTCAAGAATTCGGTCAAAAGAGTGTAAAAATGTGTAAAGTGTTTTGTGAATTTTGTGGTCAATGCTTCCTTAAATAAAAAATTAAAGTCTTGCTAAATTTATGATGGTAAAAGAGGCTAAAATCTTCGTGGACAAGGACTGGACTTTAATGAAGAAGGGGCGTGAATACGAGAAAACTTAGTTAGTGCTTGCATGTCGAGCTTATTCACAGTTAACCGCACTTAGTTACCCGAGGTTAAAAACACAACAGAAAGAGGTGAAAGACTAAGATAATCTCGGCTCAGAGGTTGAGAAGGAGAGACAAGTTACTTGTAGGGCTGTCAAACGGGCTAGTCCGGTCTATTTAGGTCCGGCCCGTTAAGCCCGTGGGTTAAATGGGCTGGACCGTTTAAGCCCGCTTTATTCGCGGGCCATAATTTTTTAGCCCGGACCGTTTATGGTCAGTCCCATGGGTTAAACGGGCCAACCCGTTTATCCTTTTATTTTATTTTTTGAATAATATTTTGACAAAAATATCACTTTTTTTAGGTCAAAAACCTTTAAAAAATAATATTTTTTGTTGATGGGTCGGATTTTCAGGTCGGATCGAGAGAAATATCGGCTAAAAGTGCTACTTTTTTTGAAGAAATGCAAAAAAAATATAAACGGGCCACCCGTTTAGCCCGTGGGCTAGTCCGTTTAACCCGTCATTTTTTTTGGGTTAATTGGGCTCAGCCTGTTTAGCCCGAAATTTAAACGGGCTTAATTTTAGAGGCAAAGCTCGCCCACTTAAATGGGTAAACGGGCTGACCCGATGGGTTTAGCCCATGATGGTTTTTCAGTGGCTAAGAGAAGAGGGGGTTGAATCTTAGTCCTTTTTCGCTTAGTAACACTTGCTAGTCTTTGAAACAATTTCTGGGAACTTTTTTATTTTTGTCTCGTACATAGCCACGAGACTTTTTCTTTTTATCTCGTAACCCGGCACGAGATATTTTCCAGTTTTATCTCCTATGCAGTAGAAACAGAAATGGAGTAGAAGAGAGATAGAAAATCACACCACGAAGTATCCTGGTTCAGCTGCCAAGTGCAATGCAGCCTACATCCAGTCTCCATCACAACAATGATGGAATTTCACTATAATCATCTTGATTACATACACCAATTCTCCCTAGGAACTACCCTTCCTATCCGGGACAAGTCCAGAATCTAAACCCCAATCCTGAACTTGACTTGGCACTGCCAAGATTTCAACTGCCAAGTGCTAACCTAACTTGCAAGGGAATTCCCACAGAATCATGAAACATAACACAGATGTACAAAGGACCTCTTAGGACATCTATGGATTTTCTTTTAATTTTGTGCACTCTGCCTTTTTCCGCTCTATGGCTTTTTCATACAAACATCACTGTTTGCCTTTTTCCATGAGACTCAAGACAGACAAAATTAAACAGAAAATTACAAAATAAAGAACATTGAAGGAGAAGAACTTCTGTTATCTTGGGGAGTTATAGGAACTCTGTGCTCACTCTTTTCCTTACTTCAAGCCCTGGCTATTCTCCCTTACTTATAGGGAGAAGCCTCCACGGTTGAAACCAAATAAATCAATCCAAACTTCCTCTTCTTCATGCAAACCGGTTCGGCCATAGAGACAGGAGAGATAACCGAATGCAAAACCTAACATGCAATTAATTCTGGTCCTTCCTTGGTCACCAATCTTCATCAATCCGAGCCTTCCATCTTGTCTTGTACTCCAAGATGGATTCCTAGCCCTTGATGAGTTATTGATGATGACAGCTTCATCTGCTCCAACTTCTGCCTCCTCCATCACGGAGGCCACTGTAGCTACCTCCTGTGGTGGTTGAGCAAAATCAGAGACAAGCCATCCCTCCAAGGATCTTCCTCTTCTGACCGAAATCTTCATCACCCATTTTTGGTATGGAGAAGCTGAGATCTCTTCACAAAATCTTACCATAAGTGATGAAAATCTCAATCACAACATACTTTTTGTTTTCTTTTTCTTGCCATCATTACAATAGTCTTGTTGCTTGCTTCATCTTCCTCTCTACGGTAGCTTGCCATAGCTTCCATGCTTGCTGTGATGGAAGTGATCGAAAGTGAGAAGCAAGTAGAGAGAGAAGAGAGAGAAATTAGAAAGGCATTAAATTAGGAAAGAGAATGAAATTAATTGAATTTGTTTCTTCCCTTTGCTGAGTAGCGTGTATCATTAAGGCAGCAATCAAATCAATTGCCTTTTCTCTCTCATTATTCCCATGCAATTAATGATAATTGAATGAATTTGGAATCCATCACATGAGAGAAATAGATCCGTTGGAAGCATTCCTTGCTTTCTCTTCTTTTAATTTTCGGACCAACCTTAATGGTCTTGAGGCAAATTATTTTGGGCTAGATCAATTTGATTCAGGCCCAATTAACCACAAATTGCTTCAGCCATAATACTTAAGCATTTTGAACAAGGCTGAATGTTTACATTCATATTGGGCTTGGAATTTTTTCTTTTCTTTTCGGCCCAAGTGACATAACCATAATTTCAGCCACCATAATCACAATAATTTAATACCAAGGCTGAATACATTTTTGATACAATTGGGCTTGTTATAATTTTCTTTTTTTTTCGGCCCAATTGTAAAAACCTGCATAGCAAAATTATTTCAATTAGCACATATGGATTAAAATTACATTAATAATTTTGTAACTAATTATTTTAATAATGTTTGATCATCATCAATTTAAATTAGAGTTTTCCAAACTCATCAATCTCCCCCTTGATGACAAACATTATTAAAAATTGAAATGGAAAAGGATAAAAAATTAGAACACTCCCTTTGTGAATACTTGGATTCCTTCCTTTTCAATTGTTACATGGCTCCCCCTTAATGTATGCTATTTTACCAAGGGAATTTTTACCTGTAACTTTTGAAATCAAGCTTAAGGCAACTATGTTATTCAACATATAAAATTTTGTAATGTAGAATGGCTTGATTTATGAGCAGAATTGGAGTGATAAACAAAACTCATTTGTTTTCATAAAATTGATTTTCTGCTCAAACGCAAACAAAATGCTTGAGTACAGAGTTCATAGCAACCAAAAACACAATTGATAATTCAAAACAATTTGCTGCCAAATAATTTGAACAACATTTTCCAATCAACATATCAGAGCAAAAATTATCAGTTTTTAGCAAGGAAAATATTTTCACTTAAACAGAGTTATATCAGAGCACAAGAAAATTATCATAACTAACTAAGTTCCAAATACAGCAAGCATTTCGAGAATTGTTCCAAATACAGCAAGCATTTCAACAAAACGGATCATAATCATTGGAAAACATAGAGTTTATGCATAGGGGTGATCATGAATCAAAAATGATTTCAGCCCCTGTTCTTTCAATTTTTTCATCTTTTTCTCCCCCTTTTGTCATCAATGGGGTCCTGCAAAATAAATGAAAACAACATACCAAAGAGCAGAAAATTTTTTTCTACCAAAACACAATGGTCTAGAGTATCCAAGTACAATACCAAAATAAGAAAGCAAAAACTGTGTACAAGCTCCAAAGGATTCCTAAAAGATGAAAATTTCAAGGATTTGGATCCTTTAAGACCGAATCATATTTTCACAAGAAAATGTTTTTCAAACACCTTAATAAAATTTCATATCACACATGCATTTGAGCAAATAAATTTATCAATGACAATCAAAGCTCAAGTCGAAATTAATCCATAAAGTGCTCAAAATAGAGCCAGATCAAAGAAAAACAAAATAGGACAACAAATCAATGAAACATAACAAAGCAAAACATGGCAACAAATCAATGAAACATAACAAAGCATCAAATATATAAAGAGAGCAAAATAACAGAGCATTCAACAGCAGTAGCAGCAACAGGGAGTATTAAATGCTGAGTGGAGATAGAAGATTAGGTGGTTAATGACCATTGAGTTGAGTGGAGAGAGAGGGTTATGCGCGGTGATCAACAAAGAAAGATTTTAAAATTAAAAGTTGAAGGGTTAGCTCCTAGAATCAAGGGATGAGGGAAAGATAAAGATTTGATTTGACAACAACTAAAAGTATGATTAACACAATGAGAGGTTCAAAACGGGTCAGAGTAGGGTCAAATAAATTTGGTGGGGTCCAAGATAATTAATATCAGTTCAATCTCCCCCTGAATCATGGCCCGTTCCTCACGTCCTAAAAATGTTTCCTGCCTTCCTACGAGACAAAACCAAACAGAGTAAAAAAATTTCACGAATTATTAACAGAACTTAATTCTATCATTCCCAAACTATTTCTCAAGGAACAGAATCTGTCTTCACACAAGGGCTTAGTGAAAATGTTCGCAAGTTGTTCTTCGGATTTTACAAATTAAATATGAATAGTACCCTTTTGCACATGTTCTCTAATAAAATGATATTTGATCTCAATGTGCTTGGTTCTTGAGTGCAAAACAGGATTTTTTGATATGTTTATAGCACTCATGTTGTCACAAAACAAGGGTATACTATTGATTTTTAATTTGTAATCTTCTAATTGTGTTTTCAACCAAATTAATTGTGAACAACATGCAGATGCAGAAATATATTCAGCTTCGGCTGTGGATAGAGCTACGGTGGCTTGTTTTTGCTTAACCACATGTTGAGTGAGCTTCCAAAGAAGCAACACATGCCGGATGTACTTCTTCTATCCACTCTATCTCCCGCATAATCTGCATCACAAAACCCTACTACACAAAAAGCATCAGATTTTGGATACCATAAGCCATAGTCACTAGTTCCCTTAATGTATCTAATGATGCGTTTAACGGCTGAAAGATGGGATTCTTTTGAGTGAGATTGAAATCTTGAACATACACCCACGCTTTGAACAATATCCGGTCTAGAGGAAGTAAGATACATGAGTGAACCTATCATTCCTCTATACTTAGTTTCATCCACATCTTTACCATTTTCATCCTTTTCAAGTTTAGTGTTTGGATGCATTGGAGTACCCATTGGTTTGGAATTCTCTAGGCCAAATTTTTTTATTAATTCTTTAGCATACTTTCCTTGATGAATAAAGGTGCCACTAGGAGTTTGTTTAATTTGGAGACCAAGAAAGAATGTTAGCTCTCCCGTTAAACTCATTTCAAACTCACTAGTCATGAGTTTTCCAAACTCTTCACACAAGGATTCATTGGCCGATCCAAACACAACGTCATCCACATAAACTTGAACTAGAAGAATATCATCATTAGATGCTTTAATAAATAAAGTAGTATCGGTGGTACCCCTTTGAAATTAATTTTCCAACAAGAAGGCACTAAGTCTTTCATACCAAGCTCTTGGAGCTTGTCTAAGGCCATAAAGAGCCTTTGAGAGTTTAAAAACATGGTTTGGAAATTCTTTATCTTCAAAACCGGAGGGTTGTGCCACAAACACTTCTCTATCAATAAAGTCATTAAGGAAAGCACATTTGACATCCATTTGAAACATTTTAAAACCCTTATGGGCAGCATAGGCAAGAAGTAACCTAATTGCTTCCATTCTAGCTACCGGAGCAAAAGACTCATCAAAATCTATACCCTCTTCTTGATTGTAACCTTGGGCCACTAATCTAGCCTTGTTACGAACAACTTTCTCATCCTCACCTAATTTATTTTTGAAAACCCACTTAGTACCTGTTACCTTCTTACCATCTGGATGAGGTACTAGTGTCCAAACCTCATTCTTGTCAAATTGAGCAAGCTCTTCTTGCATGGCTTTGATCCAAGAAGGATCTTCAAGAGCTTGCTTCACATTATTGGGCTCCATTTGTGATAAGAGAGCAAGATTGCTTGGTTCGGTTTGCTTTTTGGTTGAGGATCTTGTTGTTACACCTTGAGAGGGATCACCAATGATAAAGTCATGAGGATAACCCCTCATGGACTTCCATTCTCTTGGCTTCCGGAGTGATGTTGAGCTTTGATGAGCTTCAGTGGGTTGTTCTGTTCCAGATTCTCTTGCTGGCTCAGGAGACAAAACAGAAATGTCTCCTCCATCCTGATGAGACAAAACTGGACGGACAAATTCTTCACTTGGGACAGCATTGGGACCTTCTTTACTTGGTTGATGGCTTGTTTCTACTTCACTACCTGTATCATCATCTAAAGGAGCACTGGGAATTGCATTAGTATTACAAAAAGAAACATGTATGGATTCCTCTATGGTCCTATGATCTTTGAGGTAAATTCTATAAGCCTTGCTAGTGGTGGAGTATCCAACAAACATTCCCTCATACGATTTTGGATCAAATTTACCAAGGTTTTCTTTATTGTTAAGTACAAAGCATTTGCATCCAAAGACATGGAAATACTTAAGATTAGGAGGGGTTCCTTTCCATAGCTCATAAGGAGTTTTCTCTAACCCTTTTCTAATAATGGTCCTATTCAAAATGTAACAAGCTGTATTTACAACTTCAGCCCATAGGAATTTTGGAATCTCTTTTTCACATAGCATAGCCCTAGTCATCTCTTGAAGGCTTCTATTCCTTCTCTCAACCACCCCATTTTGTTGAAGGGTTCTAGGACATGAGAAGTTATGAGCAATTTCAAAATCATCACAGAATTTTTTAAAGTCTTGGTTTTCAAATTCTTTTCCGTGATCACTTCTCAAATGGGCAATCTTTAAATCTTTTTCATTTTGAATTCTTTTGCAAAGGGTTGAGAAAGCACGAAAGGCATAATTTTTATGAGCAAGGAAAAGTACCCAACCGAATCTAGAGTAATCATCCACCACCACTAGACCATAGTGTTTACCTCCTAAACTTTGAGTTCTTGTTGGACCAAAAAGATCAATGTGTAACATCTCTAATGGCCTCTTGGTTGAAATTTCATCTTTTGGTTTAAAAGAAGATTTTACTTGTTTACCTAATTGGCAAGCATCACAAGTAAGATCCTTATCAAATTTGATATTTGGAATTTCTCTAACCAAATTTTTCTTGACTAGCTTAGA